>NW_004955430.1:21618297-21627323 GCF_000276665.1 Chinchilla lanigera
ATATATATATATATGATAGCTAAGATAATTGTACTACTAATTTCTATTAGTTCATTAAGAGGAATATTTAGTGCTTATACTGTCTGACAATGAAACTTTTGGGGCACTTCAAACTCATTCCTCTCCCTTTCAGTAGCTGATATATGACTGGTTTGAACAGCTGCTATATTTTGAGGGCTCCTGTTTTCAAAGATAATGTGCAGCTGAGGAGAAAGATCAGAGTCCTAGTACTGCAGGACACTTCCAGACACCACCATACTATTTACCACTATAATTTACCTTGTATTCAAATAAACTGTAAGAATTATTACACACATGCTATGAATCAGGCATCTCTCATGAAGCATTTCAGATCCTGTCAACTTCATTTGTCCCTTGGTAGAATCACTGCATTCTGTGGGCTCTGACACATTCCAGCAAATGCAACCTGCCAGCACTCCACTGATACCCAATTTTAATTTGTATCTCCTCCTGTACTAGACTTTTTCAAGGCATTAAATACAGCAGGAATCCATTTAGTTACCATCCATGAACAATTCAAAAGTATGGATCATTGCACACCAAAAGGGGTGTGAAACTCTTCGATACAGGATGGAAACTAATAAATTCATTCTTCCTTTTCCTTAAAGATAGACTGTCCTAAAAAATATTATCCAGTTGACCTTGAAAAACTATCCTATGAGACTGAGAACTCATTCAGATTTGATACTGGCTGTAGAAAGCACTACAAGAAATTCTTCATCTTTCTACTTGATACTATATTTTTTCCTATTGACTCTAGTATAATTTCACATAAATCTTCTGCCATAAGCTTTGTTTTCTGGGGATTCCAAAAAATGGTATCATATGTACCAATTCTTTTGCTAGTAATAAAAAGAAAAACATAGAAAATATAATCCTTGCTTTAAGAAATTTTGTTAGAGAAAAAAACATAAATAAAATGTATTCCCTATCATAAGTGAACTATTAAAAAAATTAAAAGATCATGGATAAAATGGTATTAACTTCTGTTAATATATTTAGTTTTGAAAGATGTAACACAAAATATTACAATGAATTAGGCTTCAGGGAATGAGAGACATTATACCAAGTATTTAAAGGAGGTGAAAAAGTATTAGACCAAGAGACCAAGATAAAAGTATGAATGAAATAACTGCAGTGCAACTCTGTAGACATCTACAAAGTCCATTTGTTCACAGGTTTTGTTCAATGATATTTCTGTGTTTTTTGTCTCATTGCTCTATTTGTGACAGTGGGGTATAAAGTTCCCCCACTGCAATTGTGTTAGTGCTTATTTGACTTTTCACGTTTGTCAATATTTTTATAAAGGTGGGTGCCCCTGTATTTGGTGCATATATAATTATGATTGTTATCTCTTCTTCTTTGAGTTTTCCATTGACAAGTAATAGCGTTCTTTATCTCTTTTGATTAGACTTGGATTGATTGTCACATTGTCTCTGAATAGGATAGCTACTCCTGCTTTTTCCTGGGTTCCTATTGCAAGAAGTATTGTTTTCCATCCTTTCACTTTCAGTCTGTGAATCTCTTTATGAGTTAAATGTGTTTCTTTTATGCTGAATATTGTTGGAAAATAAAGAGGAATCAGAGTATATCATGTACAGGTACAAATTCCCTATGATGAATGTGACCATTATGCATATCTAAATGGTACCAATAAACTTAGTAATACTAAAAAGAACTGGAATAGTTCATTATAGATAGATAGTATTTAATCACTTGTATGAGATTTTTGTTGTAAGTTCATGGAAGAGAAGGAATGAATATTATGCAACTTAAAATTTTTTCATTCACTTCATAAAAACTTACAAAATGCCCAGCATTTACTATTTATTCAAAGACTACGTGTTGCTTGAACCTGAGTTTTTAGCTGCTTTTACAAACTGAAAAGCAATGTGAATGTGCAAATACTGTTTGCTATTCAAGGGCAGGTAGCAATCCATTGTCTTGTTATTTTGATGGCATTTTGGATTTAATTGTTTAAAAGAGGTTTCTGCCAATTGAATTTTTCAAGTCAGCCTCATCACACCTGCTGGAAGCCTATATGTAGGTGGACATTCATAAAGTGTCTTCATTTCCACTTTTCTGGAGCCAAAAGAATGGGAAGAAAATGGAAGATTTCAGGGCAGGGAAAGTATCAAGGCACAAAAATATTTTGTGCAAAATTCTCACCATGTTGGGTCTCTTATAAATTTTTGCTATATTTCACCTTATAACTCTATGAAAATAAGACCTATATCTGGTTATATGTGCAATGATTTTGAAGATGACATTGTGTAGTATAATAATCTATCACCATGTTTTGAAATTCTGTATCATTTTTATTGCTTTTTATGCTGTTTTTTTATGTATTTGTTTTTGCTGTTTTTTAAAGGAAAAAAAATTATAGATATATATAAGGATAGCTGGAATAGGTGTATTGCTAATGTCTGTAGTTTATTGAGAGGAACAGTCAGTGCTTAATTTTTCTTTTTTTCTTGACCAATTTTACATGCTTGAATTTGGTATTTCACCTGAGAACAATATGCAGTATAAGAACCAGTGTTGAACTCCTACTGTTTTGTGTGGTGAAGCTCTACATCATTTCCAATGTTTTTAAAAATTATTTTTATTGTTTTTTGCATGTTACTGTCTTTGATTGTTTGCTCAACCTTATATTCTTACGTCTAATGGACTGAGCCACTTCACTGAAGATAACAGTATGTAATTGAGCAACCATTGTAGATTTCTATCATTTTATCTTGAGGTCATGTACCATTTTTGTTGTTTTTGTGTTGTTTTGATTTTGTCTTCATTGTTTTGTCAGTTTTTTAATTTTTAAAATAAAAATAAAATAAAAAATAAAAAATAAATAAATATAAATCATTTTACTTAATATTTGCTGTGTGTCTGCCTTTTGCTAGCATGATGTTTCAATTCATCCTCAAATTATTCACAAAAGATCAGTAATGGGTTCTTTGAGCACAGGGATGAGTGCTTGTGAATTAAATTAGGGTTAACATTAGAAGAATTCTGCGATCAATACACAAGAGCTGACACTGATGATGGCGAATAACTTTGGGGTACATTTGCTTTATACTTGCTCACCTCCTGCCTCTGGAGTATGGGATCAATTACGATATTTATTTCCTTGGAGCTTGTAATGTGGTGAAAACACTGGTGGATAACTAACTGGTACAGCTTTGCAAAGTAGTTCAGGAGCATTGATGGGGGAGCACCTCAGTAATTTAAATCTTGAACAGCAGTGTTGAAGACCTTTCACAGACAGCCACCTTCACTTCATATCTATTGCTTTCTGTATTACACTTGAAAAATATTGTTACCTAATTAAAGTATATGAAAAACACAGTTATCGAACTGTTTTAATAGCACCTTACTCCAGTAAGGATGGCTATTACCAAGGATTCAGAAAACAACGAATCTGGCAGAACTGTGCCAGGGGTGGAGGAAACTTTCTGCTTAGTTGGTAGAGATGTAAACTAGTACAACCATAAGAAAATCGGTAAGGAGAGTCCTCAAACAAAAAATGTAAAAGTAGAAATTCCATATAAACCATTTATACCTTTTCTGGGTATCTTCCTGAAAGTGCTGATATCAGCACAGTACAGGGATACACGCGTACCCATATTGATCACAGCACAACTCACAAGGGCTGAATCACAGAAGTGGTCTCCATGACAATCAACAGAGAGTGATTAAAGAAAATGTGGTATAATGGGGTACTCCTCAACCATAAAGAAGGCTAAATTTGAGTCATTTGTCAGAAAATGGATTGATATTGAAGGCATAATTTAAAGTGAAGTAAGTTAGAAGGTTAAATATTGCATTTCTCTAATATGAGAGAACAAAAATATAGAAAAATTAGAGAGATAAATAAAAGAGACATTAAGAAACAGGATGGTTCACAGCACCTGCCTGGCAAGTGCAAGGTCCTGAGTTCCATTCCTGATACCCCATTCCCCCCAAAAAGCAAAAAGAAACAAAGAGGCAAATAGGAAAGAGATCTGAAGAAGGAGGAGAGAAGAAGGTGGGAACGAGGGGTGTAAAAGTGACCAAGATTCGGTATGCATATGAGTCAACCCCTGAAGCTGAATCACTATGTATCACAAGTATACACTAATACAATTTTTTAATACTTATTTTCCAGAGAATTCCTTTGTTTTCCACCATGGGCAGTCTCTGTCATACAGGTTGTCTTTCTGTATGGGAGCATTTAACCTTCTCTAGGAGAATATAAACTCCTCAGACAAACATGCAAACATCTCATGTTACCAACTCCACCATACCTATAGGGATGTTTTTGAATGAATCACTGAGGAACTAACTGAATCTAACCTCATTTTCCATTAATATAGAGTCAGTCAGCTTAGTGGTACAAAACTTCTGAAAAAAAGAAAATATAATTGTTTCAACTTTAAGGAAATCTCATATTAGCATCCAGCAATGCCTTACTTGCTGCTCATTTGAAGGGCAGTATTTTTGCCAAAGGGCCATTCAAAAGCAGAGAGAATCAAATTGATTAAATCCAAGCTGCAAGACCCACAAAATCATGGGATACTGTAGTTATTGAGAGACAGTGAAAGGCTTATTGAACTTGAACTACATGGATCACTTAAAACAACAACTAAAAGCTCGTTTGCTTTGACAGCAGGAAGACAAATCATCTAGCCCTCAGGTTCACTTTGCCAGGGTCACTCCATCAGCTTCCTGCCCTTTGTTCTATGTGGAGGCTGGTGGGGCCTGCTGTGCCTCCTGGCTGGGCAAATGGAGTGCTTTCAATTTAGACTATGGGGTTCAGAGCTCAAAAAGGGAAAAATCTTGGACAAATCCAACAGACAGATGATTGCCATTGATTTAATTCCAAATGAGAATCAATGTTGCATGACTGCTGATAGAAAGGGATTATAAAAGAGACAGGTAAATTGATAAGTGCATAATTTTACAGTCATTTGGCACCTAGCCAAGACAGCAGGAGCTCCACAATAAATCGTGTTTGTAAGCATGAAACTGTTGGGAAGGCATGTAAAAATGAGCATTTTCACTCAAACCAGATGACGTTAACTTCCCTTTTTTTTCTTTATTTTTTTCCTCCTGCTACTTCCCTTCTACATGAAGTGTGTTATTTTTACAAACATCCAGAAAAATCATGTGAATAGACACTATTTTTAATATGAAATGTTTTTACACTAATATTCAGTACATTATTTCCAGAACTTAATGATAAAGTAATGCATGTATGCAAGAGGGACAACTGGTATATCCACTAAATTTTCAAAGCTTTGTCAAGAGCAGAATATATGAACACTTTGTCAGATCTGACTTGAAAATAACAAGTCAAAAAAGAATTAAATCTTCCTCTTTCTTTTTGCAAGTTTCTTGCACCCAAGTTGATAAATTCTTACTTTATAATCAGAAATTTTCTCCCTCTATCCAAGTAGGAGAGTTAAGTGGACATACTCATTTTCCAATGAACAGGTAGAGTGTTCCTCACAATTATATCCTCAGTAGGAAAGTGGATTGGTATGTGGGCAAATGTGAACATATAAGCTACAAGAGGTTTGAGAGGAAATAACTAGACATGAAATATATCAACAGAAGTCATGAGGAAAGAGGCTGTAGTAAATTGATAGATTGTATTAATGACCCATCTAAGTATCCATACTCTTTGTAATGTGATTTCACAGTTCTTCTATTTGACTTCATGGTCAACTACAGACCCTATTTTGGTTGATGTTAGCAGAGCCTCCACAGCAAAAATTTGGAGTATGATTACGTGCTACAAGTCATTCTCTTTCCTTTAGGCATTATAATGAATGACATTTAAGTTAGTTTGTCAATTTGATTGGCTTGAGAGTCACCTAAAGCTCTAGTAAAACATACTAGTTGTTTTGGGTGTACCATGAAGGCATAACCATGGATGTTACACCTGATCCCTGGACGCTTTCTCTCTGTGCTGTTTCCATACACTCCTTCCCAGTTGTCATAGCTAAGCAGCTCTGCTGCACTAGGCCCATCTATTATGCCATTTCTTCCTTGGAATCAGCTGACAATGGACTAAAACCTCATAAACCATGAGCCAAATTAAACTTCTTCCTCTTAAGCTGAAAGCATCTGGTATTGTATCACAGCAATAGGAAAGCTGACTAATACACCATAAAAGCAGCTTGTCTTGCTTTGCTTGCTAGTTTGAGGATCTCAGTTTAATCGGCAGTGTAGACTCAGTTCCAGACCAGATTAAACAAACTAACAGCAAACACTCATGTACATACATCATAATGAATAACTGATATTTTAAAACACTACATGTTGGAGTGGTTTATTACTCAGTAATGGCTGACATATAGGTAGTGTTTGAAAATTTAAAGAAAATTAATTTATCCAGGGTAGAACTGTGAAGCACTATAAAAGGATCAAATAAAGTATAAGATAAACCCAGTGTCAGTGTATTATACTCCATCTGATTGAAACCCTGTAAAATATTTTACTATAGTAAAAAAGATAAAAAAAGAAAAAGCTAAGTTAAAGAGTAGAAGTAAGAACATAAGAGCAAGTGTCTAATGGAAGAGTCAAAAAAATGCAAATTCTCACTCATCAGCCTCTCCTTCTGAAGATCACTACTCTTTCTGCTCATTAACCAATGATAATAATGACGATTTACTGTGTAATTGTTGTGTATGATGGACTTATTTAGGCACTTTACTCATACTCTTTCATTTATTCTTGACTACAATCTGGTGTTATCACCCCAGTTTACAGATGAATAAACTAAACATCAGAGAAGACCCACAAAGGCAAAAAGTCAGATGTATTTTTGTGTCTGTTTGTTTCTCTGCACTATGTCCTGCACCAATCCATTCATCTCAACTTACTGAAAATGTTTGAAAACTCTTAAACAGAAGACTGTGTTTGCATTGTATTCCAAGTCTTGGCATTTTGAATATATATATGTATATATATGTGTGTGTGTGTGTATGTGTGTGTTTGTGTGTGTTATTTCTACTCATATGTCCTGTGTGGACACAATATGAGTGGAATATTTCTGCCTATTGTACCTTTAACTACTTACTATAACTGTATTTTAATTAAAATCAAATGATAAAGGTAGCACACTCTACTTAAGATGGCGAGAATTTCTGAAGTTCAGATGAATTCATTTAATTAAAATATGTACTTATCATACAAAGCCTGTTATAAAAATATAATGACAGGTTTTTTAGTAAATTTTCCCTATTTCTAATTAAAAATATAACTAATATAGTTACTTTTACTAATATACTGAGTACATTCTCAAGCATTCACACAAATACAAAACAGAGCTGAAAATGCACAAATTCAGTCTGTTAAAATCTTATAGAAATCACCAGAGAGCTCGATAAAAAGGGAGCTACAAATAGACTCAGGAAAGTGATATTAACTAGGAGGACGGAAGGGGGAAGAATTTACCTTTTAGGGAAATCTTTCTGTGGCTTTTATTCAGTTTTCATTTTCTTTCCCTCTCAGTCAAATGCAGAGGCTCTTTAGTCAATAGAATATAGTGCGAATACCCCATGATGAAGCATGTGATTTTCCAAAGGGGCCCAGATTCCCGTTTACCCTGCTTATCTTTTGCAAGTACCAGAAGCAAAGAAGAAAAGAAGGAAACATGTCATCCCAAAAGGAACACTTCCTCAGCTCCAAGTTTTGTAAGTCATAGGACACATCTGGAATTTTTTTTCTACATTTCTGGTAAAGCAATAAAAACCAATTTCATATGAGTGACATTAGCATATTATGACATTAGCATTTAGTGACATTAACATATTAATTATCATTCTGAAAAAGAACCAGGCAAGAATGCTGTTAGCAGATATCTCCAGCCAGCAAAGTACTCTTCATCCACCCCAACATTCAAGCCAAGGATGGGCTATTTCCTGAATGACTCTTGCCAGTGACTGTAGGAGCACTAGGTCCTCATGATCTTGGCCCAATGTGTGGGTCATCTGTAGGTGATCTTTGCACTGCAGATCCCCATTGGGTGGGCTTTGACTGATATAGAGGAAAGAAACTCCAAACTTGAAAGATAACTGGAATGAGTTCATTCTCTCTAAAACTGAAGAATGAATTTTCAGAATAGGGGAAGTTAAGAACAGAATATATTTATTGGAGAAATGAAAGCTTTTGTCTGAGAGAGACAGAAGGGGTGCCAAGTTGGTTGCCAAGAAACTTGCCTTTTCTAGGGATTTTTATAGAGCAAAACCAAAAGGTGAGAGGTGTCCAAGGTAGAAAACATACAAAAACACAAGGTGGGTATGAGGTGGGACAAAATTATGGTCAACCAAAAAGATTATGAGTATAATTGCTCAGGTAAAATTGATTAAATTGGGATCAAATGGGGAAACGAGTTACATAGCAAATGGGCATGAATACAGAACAGGGGCTCTTCCTAGAGAGGATTGAATTAGTGACTTTTCCTGGCTTTTTCAAGGTGATTGCTAATATCAATCCCTGATATCCATGCCTAGGGAGGTCTATGGGTGCACTTGTTTAATCTTTTGTCCTGAAGTTTGGCCCACAGCAGAAGTGACTCTCTCTCCCACATTTGCAAGGCATCTTGCCCTCCATACTGGCTCCCTCAAAGGCCTACCCCTGTCCAACTACCTGTAATGTTTCTATCTAACTCAGCTGCCTACCACACGAACTTCTCAGAGCTCACTGAAATCTGATGCTCTTTTCTAACTAATCATTTTTCTTTTCATGGGTCGCATCTGTGGATTGAAGGTTCTCTTTGTCTAATTTTACTTTGTTTCCTTTTATATTTCATGGCATTTCTCCTAATAATTCTGTTCTACTTTTAACTCTGTTGGTGTTTGCTTCCTAAAAGGTTCAAGCAACATTATAGTTGCTTCTATTTTTTTATTTTAAAAATAAAAGGAGGACGGGGCTGGGGATTTAGCTCAGCGGCAAAGCGCCTGCCTGGCAAGCGCAAGGTCGTGAGTTCGGTTCCTGGTACCAGAGAAAAACCAAAAAAA
>NW_004955430.1:21631638-21668636 GCF_000276665.1 Chinchilla lanigera
TTAGGGTTGTTTGGTGGGGTACATCAGTCTTCGTTGGAAGCTGTTCTGTCTCAGGACCTGTAATACTTCACTCCAAGCTCTTCTGGATTGGATGGTTTGTGCTGACAAGTGTGCCGTGATTCTGATGGACTTTCCTTTATAGGTAATCTGTTTCTTTTCTCTAGCAGCTTTTAATATTGTATTCTTTTGCTGGAGATTTGGGAACTTGACTATTATATGTCTGGGTGTGGTTTTATTTTGGTTGTGGTTGGTTGAAGTTCTATATGCCTCTTTTATTGTATATCAGGTTCTGTTTCCATACTTGTGCAATTTTCTGCTATTATTTCTGCAAATATTGTTTTTATGTCAGTTGTGTTGTCTCCTGCTGTTTCATTGACTCCTATAAGTCATATATTATTCCTCTTTGCCTCGTCTTGCAGCTGTTGAATTGACTTTTCCTGGATCCTTGTTGATTTTATGAGATCCTTTCTTTCACGATTGCTAGCTGTCATGCTGTCTTCCACGTCTGAGATTCTATCTACAGCTTCATTCAAGTGGTTTTAGCAGCTTTCAATGGAAGCTTTCTTTTCCTGGAAGTCTCTTTGAATCTGGTTCATGCATTGTAAGTCCTGTCTATATTTTTCATTTAATGTTTCTGTCCATTGCCTTTGTTCCTCTATTTTCTTATATGTGTCTTTCTCAGACGTTCTGAGTAGTTCTTTCATTATTATTGTCATTTCATTTTTTGCCTGAGAGATTATTTCTGATATCATCTCTTCTATGACCTTTTGGAGTTGTTTCTTTACTTCCATTGCAGTCATTTCAGGTATTTCAGGCATGAGTTTACCAAGTTCTCCTATGTCCATGTCTCTTAGACTTGTTCTGAGTGGGGTGGAGTTCTGGGATTGTGTTTTAGTCCTTCATTTTGTCATGTTTGACACCAGACGCAGAAAGCTCAGTTTCCCTCTTCAGTGGCTGCACAGCAAGGGCTACTAGTGTCCCTAGTTTTCCCATTGGTCAAGTTTCCCCTCAGTGTACCCTAAGAAGCACTACTTAGTCTGGTGTTTTCTGGAAGTTGTTGATTTGTGCCTAGTTACATCAGGTCTTAGATACGGGCATTGGTGTCAGTTGATGGCAGACCGTCTGATCCAGCGTATCCTTGCAGTTCAGGGCATGTGCATGGCCTAGACTCGGATTGCACTGCTGTGAAAATCCTGGTCCAGTGGACCCCAGGCAATTTAGGCTACAGGCAAAACCCAGACACAAACTGCAGGGTCGACAGTTTGTGAACCACCTGATTCTGTGTCTCCAGTCAGTTCAGGACACATACAGGAACCAGATGCAGGCCGGACAGACAGCAATCACAGACTGCCCGTGCCTGTGACCCCCTGGGGGGTTCAGGCACAAGTAAAGCACGGACTAGATCCGCGCGACCAGCAGCTCTTGGAGCACTCGTCACTCGGCACAGGGCACGTTCAGGTTTCCACAAGTGCACCCCAGTGAAAGCAGCCCCCGGGGCTTCTGAGTGAAGACCTTCTGTCTGGCTCTTTCTGCAAGTTTCAGCTGGGAACTGTGGTGGTGGGATTAAAGCATGAACTCGATCCATGGGACCAGCAGCTCTTGGAGCACTCACTCACTCAGTGCAGGGCACACACAGGGAGGGCCCACATGTGCACCCCAGCAAGAACCATCCATAGTGCTTCTTAGTGAGAACTTCCTGTCTGCCGAGCATGCACGGAGGGCAGAGACTCAGACTGTAATGGCAGTGCAGTCCTGGGTCACCTGCTCTGCCCCCAGGAAGTAGATGGGAAATACCTGGCTCTCTCCTTGAGTTTCAGCTGAGAACCCTGGCAGTGGGAGTAAAACACAGACTTGATCCATGGGACCAGCAGCTCTTGAAGCACTTGCCTATAGTTGTTTCTCATCTTTGAGTACAAAGCTTACTTCAAATTTTGTGAACAAGTATGCTCAAAGGAGTTTGAGTCAATAATTTCATACTCAGTGTAACAGAACTAAATAGGCAGCTAGCTCCCCTTTAGAGAATGGCACCTAATTAAGGTTGTTCCTTGGAGCTTAGTGCAACATGTTAGTCATATGGGGGCCTTTTAGCTTTCTCAATGCGGAGATACACTAGACAATATCTACAATTGAAAGCAGGACAGGTGTAATTAGCTTATAATTTCAGAGATTTTCAGTCCAGAGTTGGCTATTCCAAGGCAGGACCAACATGGCAAAATAGCATGACAGAGTAAAGCTTTGTAGCTCATGGTGGCCAGGAAGCAGAGCAAGGGAAGAGTTCTCAGCGAGGAAGAAGTGAGGACATAGATGTAGATCACACCTCTGTAACTCACCTACACACTTATAAGTACACTCCACCAATGCCTCAGGAAATTTTGAAAGGCAGTCCTGTTGAAATTCCATCCAGAAACCCTCATGGGCCATTTGGAAAAAAAAAAAAATGTGTTCACTGAAGGATTGGCTTTGCCACCAGCTGATTGTAAGATCAACAACAATCATTCCTCCAACTCTCTGTGGCACTGTCCAAATGGAACCTCCCACAGTTAGAGGGCTCAGGGCCACTCTCATGTGGCCTCTTTACACATGAGTGTCACTAGAGGAGCAGGAACTCTGGAGTACTTTGCCTTGCATTTCCTTATTCATCACGTGTGTCTTTTCACAGTCTTCCTTGGTGAGTCCTACATCTTCAGTGTTGGTCTATTTTCAGAATCCAAATCACCTTCCCCTATTCAATCAGAAACTCATAGAAGGACTTGATCATGTCATCCAGTTCCTGCCACTTTAGAAAGTTCAGAACAATTTGGGGGCATATTTTAACATAAATTTTACCATAGAATTAAAAATACTAATCTTACAGTTGAAGTGAAAGTATTCTTACAAGGAGTGTGTCTTAGTTACTTCCTCTACCATGGGACAAATACCCAACACTCACAATGTAAAGAAGGAGGGGCTAATTTTGGCTCAGAGTTTAAGTCCTTGGTCACTGGCTTCATGGTAGAAACAGGACGACAAAGGGGCATAGTGAGGAAAAATTGCTCAACACGTGGCAACCAAAAAAGCAGAGTGAAGGGAGGAACCAGAGGCACTAATCCAGGCCATGCCCATGTTACCCATCTCCAATCAACCAGACCCCATCTCCTAAAGGCACATTTAGCTGCTGAACTAATCAGCTAATGGATAAATCCATTGGTGATTATAATACCCCTATGATCCAATCACCTACCAGCACATGCAGCTGCGGGAAACACTTTAGATTTAAACCATAACAGATAGCATACTACAATATGTTTTCAGGATCTAAAGCAAAGCTTGACAAACTTTTTTCTGAAAAAGACCAGATAGCAAACATTTTAGGCTTTATAGCCTCTGTGTCTTCTGACACAACTACCAATTCTGCCATTGTAGAGCAAAAGTAGTCATTAAAAAATATGCTTGTGTTCCACAAAAACAAATTATTTCTAAAAACAAATAATAAATAAAATCTGGCCTATGAACTGTAGTTTACCAACCCCTATTCTACAGCATAACTCAGTATTGTTTAAATCCTTTGAAATCTCTCAATAAATAATAAATAAAATTTTTAAATCTCAAATAAAATATTCGTTTTATTCTGGTGCTAGAGATGGAATCCGAGGCTTTACACACCCTACGCAAACGCTCTGTCCCTGAGCTATATACCCCTGTAGAAAGTTCTACAATAAAATGTTCTGGCAACTATCTGGCCATTTCAGAACTCTACTCATCTGACTTTAAGTTACCTTATGCACTATATTTTCATGCTATTTTAATGAATTAAGTTTCATTGTTGGTTGGGTATAATTTGTAATATAAATACTGGGTCTTTTCTTGGCAATTTCAGCCTTCATTGCATGATGAAGGTGGTAACTAGAGGCCATGGAGGTGATTGCCAAAGTTTCAAGTAGGTTATGATTTCTGGTAGGAAATGAACTTCAAAAACAAATACATTTTAATTTCACTTTAAAATTTCAAAGCTAACCTTTAAACTGATCCTATCATATCACTAATGGGATTATCCACTAATTATTTCTTCTGCTGAAAATGAAAGGTCTTGGGTACTAGTATCAAAGGTAAGCTGTATTCAATACAGAATTGAATATAGCAACAGACGATGTCCTTTATTAAGATGACAGTTCTTTCTAGGGAGAAAAATGCTAGAAAAACAGCTTATTAAGATCTCTGAATGCTGTTAGGTATCTTTGTAAACAAAAGATAGAAAATGTAAATTTAAGATTTTTTGCCTCCTGCTATGTCTACATTAACAATTTCCTATGTAGATTAATGGGAAGGAAATTGGATTCAGAATTAAAATTAGATTCAAATCCTAGTTCTGTGATGAAGTCCTTTAAACTAAGATTGCCGGACTTCGCAGAGGAAAACACATGATTACCAGCTATATTTTTATTTCAGACATTTTTACTATATGTATTTTCACGCAATATTATACTACAAATAATTTACATGATCTTTCTGGACCTTAGTATATTCATGTAAGATTAGTTTCAATCTAAGTGCATCCTAATTTTCATAGGCTGTTACAGTAAGTGGGCTTTGATTCTTAGTAGGTCTACGCAGCGTGAGATACTTTTCTTATTCCTATCATATCCAGTGGGATTCAGTAGGCTGTCTTCCACATAGTGGCTCAAGGATATAGATTCCTTTATTTAGTAGCTTTGTTATTTTTAAAATACACTGTCAATAAAATGAAATAGTAAATACCCCTCCATTGCTAGAAACCAGGTGAGATTATCATCTGGAGTCAAGTTGCTGATGAATATGAAATTAACCACAATTCCAGGAAGAAGAATATTTCTCTAGCCAATTTTTTCTATATGCTTGCATTTTACTCACCATTCATTCATATACTTGGTACTACTGTAGAGTTGGAAATAGAGTAGGGAAAAAATTGGCTAAGTCTGTCTCCTTGAAAAGTTTTCTTCTAGTGAGGGAGAGATACAAAATCAATGAGTAAAGATAAATATATATCAGATGCTGATATATATTTAGAGAAGAATAAAGTAGTATGCAAGATAGAGAGCTAACTGAAGCATGTGTTAGAGTTTTCTGGGTCTCTCTGATAAGGTGATATTTGAGAAGTCACCTAAAGGCAGTGAGCATGTCTTGAGGTAGAACATTCCAAGGGGAACGGATAGCAATATAAGGCCCACGGGAAGAAAGTGCTTAGTGTGAGAGATATCAAGAAGGCTGAGGAAGCCAGAGCAGGTTGTCTAAAGCCAGAAGTGGTAGGAAAGCAGGTCATAGATGCAAATCACTGTGAGAAATTTTGGTTTAACTCTGAGATGGGAAACCATTGATATGTTCTTTCAAGGAAGAAATAATATAATCACACTAAATGTTCAAATTCTACATTTAAAGCTGTGTTGTGGGGCTGGGGATTTAGCTCAGCGGCAAAAGCGCCTGCCTGGCAAGCGCAAGGTCTTGAGTTCAGTTCCCGGTACTGGAGAAAAAAAAAAATTAAAAAAAATAAAGCTGTGTTGTTTAGTTGAGTATATGCTATACTCTATGCTATAGTATGGGTGTACGGCAAGGCTGAAGCAAGAAATAGGTCATGAAGCTGTCACAGTATTCTGGGGCAGAGATGATGATTCTGAACAGACATAATAACTTTGACAAGAATTAGATGCATTTGGAATATATTTCCAAGGTAGAGAGGGGATTGCCGAAGTTGCCATATAGCAAAAAGTGAGTAGTCCAAGATTACCATGAAGTGTTAGGCATAATAAACTGATAGACTTGTGTCTACTTACATAAGAAGTCTATGAAAGGAATCAGTATATAGTTATTATAAATCAGGAGGATTAATTGAAAAAAGTAAACTTGAGGTGTTTTATATAAGTTAGAGTTGTCATTGAGCAAATTAAATAGTCATCCAGGTGGAGAAATATATCAAGGATTGAATGAAAGGCCAAAGCTTGTGATGCAATAGGGTTCACACTGTAAACTCAGCTTTCAAGATGGAAGAATCTGTGTAGCCACTGAGAGAATGAATGAAGATGAAAGGAGAGGTCAAAGGACAGAGCCCAAGAAGAGTATAGTCTTGAGAGGTCAAATAGATGAAGAAAAATTTATGAAAAGTCTTAAGAATGTGTAACCAGAGAGCAAAGTATTATAAAGACCATGTAACCAAGAGGTGATTCCAGGAAAGTTTCAAATAAAAGCCAATGGAATAAAAACTTAAAATGTATTGGTGGCCTGAGAATTAATTAAGGGTCATTGGATTAAGCAACGGGAGTGTCTTTAGTGATTTCTCACAATGGAGAGACTGACACAAAATCTTCACTGAAGTCAAGCCACTTCCCAATTGCTGAACACCTGGATTCAGTTTGGTAAAGAAAGGGAGAAAATTAGAGGCACAATTACAGGTATCTCTTCTTTGAAGAGTTTTGCAGGATAGCAGTTAAATGATCAGATCTTTATGATGAATGTACACTAGACATTAATTTGTTTCAATTAACTGCACAAGAATTTTCTGTGTGTCAATTACATAAAGAGCATGGTACTGAGGTCTGTGGGTACAAAGATAACTATGATGTACCTTGAACTGGCTGCATTTAGGGCTGAGACCAAGACAGAAACGAGATTATAAATTCACGACAAAAGGGTTAGTGAATGAATGCTACAGAGCATGCTGAAAATTGACAGTTATTGGGCCTTGAATAGTCAGGGAATAATTGAAGCAGGGGATGGTAGAAAAATGTAAGTGGACTTCATGAGTAAGTAAGGAGATTCTGGTGAAGCATATGATATCCTACAAAGTCTAGAGTTATGATTCCCACCTTTACTTCTGTAAAATTTATTAATCCATCATCCTACTCTACTAAAAGATAGCTCATTATACCATCCTGAGTGTCTGGGACCATTTCATCTTCCCACATGACTCTTTCCCCTCTGATACATGCACGTTTCTGCAACATCTTCATTGCTATTTCAGAGATACATATCCTTTGCCACCACTGCAGCGCAGAGTCAGAGTCTCTGAGAGCAGTGCCTAGGAATCTATGTTAACCTACTCAGGTGAATTTAAGCCACTTGTCTGAGCACCTTTCTTAATTTTTTTTTTTTTTCGGTTTTCTCCAGTACCAGGAACTGAACTCACAACCTTGCACTTGCCAGGCAGGTGCTTTGCCGCTGAGCTAAATCCCCAGCCCCACCTTTCCTAATATTATACCTACAGAATTTTACTTCCCCTCTCTCTTTTCACTGCTACAAAATCTTGGGGTTAGCGGTCATGTATTCTCTAACTTAGTCTCTTCCTCCCTACAGATAACTTACTTAATCTGAGTGCCAACACACTATTAGCAGATCCTTCCAAGGAAAGAGCCAAGCTAATATTCATGTTGCTAGTTACTTTCTAAAGAGTGATTTAGAGTCAAATGTAAGGCTGATGGGCAACAATTATTGAAAGGAGTGATTTTTATGAATACAAGTGTTGCAATGTTTTCAAATTCCATCATTTTCTGCAATAAAAACATATGTCCCCTAGAAGTCCCCAGATACTCTATTAATATACAGGTCTTGGTTGTGAGTGAGGCTAAGCAGGTGCAGGCCATCTGGGGATAAGCATGTCATATTAGGGCCATAAGGTTAAACTACCAGGAGTTCAAGTGTCAATTCTATCACCTGCCAGGTATGTCTCTAAACGTAGGTTTCCACATTTTTTTTTTTATTCTTGTTTTTCTTTTCCAGTACTGGGAATTGAACTCACGACCTCACACTTGCCAGGCAGGCACTGTGCTGCTGAGCTAAATCCCCAGTCCCCTTGGTTTCCATATTATTAAAGGAAGATTAACTGTATTCTCACCACCGTGATAGTTAACAGATGTAAAACACTTAACTCTATCTTTCCCCAGTCAATGACAGGTGCCATCATTATGAATATCAGCATCCACAGGACCCTAGAAATTACTTCCATCAACTCGTGGTCACAGAAAATGTATGTAACTGATAATACTATTATGTCATTAGATTAAAATTCAGATAATACTAATAGGAATAATTAGTATGTTTTTAACATTTATGTGCCGAGTCCCATGATAAACTTTATATGTACAGCATCTTAACATAGGCTTCACAATGACTTCATGATTTTTACTGCTATCTTCATTTTATAGATGACAAGACTGAAGGAAGAAATGAGGTAAATGACCAAAGATCACACAACTAGAAAGAGGAGCAAGAGGGATTTGAGCAAAGTTCTAACTTCTTGACCTTCTTCATCAATTAGTTACAAGAACAGATTTTTGCAGTTACTTGCTAGAGGTAATCTCTTCTTTGTTAGTTCGTAAGAGGTTATTCTTATTATTTTTGTCTTTAGGTAGTTTTATAAAATAAATACTGAGAATTAACTTGTATTGTTGAAGTATTGCCTTGTGAGTGAAACAGTATTTCCTGGGTATTCAATAAAATATGTTCCAATTTTCATCAATTACATAGACTGCTGAAAGCTGTTATTATGAAGTCATTTCTATTGCATAAAATAGGACAATCTGAAGATTGATCTTATTGTCTCTCTTAATCAGGTATGGGGATCAGAGGAGGGTAGGGCAGGAGGGAATAAGGAAACTGATAAATCTACTCCTTATTTGAGTATCCACTGGAAGGAAAAGACGTTCCAGGGCATCCATGATGTAAATAAAGAAAGTGTAAACAGCACATTCTACAAATCTGCTATTTACCTCAAAAAGGCATCCTGTGGGTTATCCCAAAGGAATTCACTTTCCTGTTTGGTTTATCATGGAAGGGAAAGAAGGCCTGACAAATAGCGCTCTTGAGTTTGCTCAGCTGCGAGAGTTTCCTTAACCAAACAGAAGTTGGCCTGTGCACATAGTGTGTTTGCGCAGCTTGCAGTGGCATATTTTCAAGAACCACCGTTGTCTGGAAAGTCCACCAGAGTCCTAAGTCTATAATCAAGCAAATAGTTTGCACAGTCACTACTGTCGAGCTCAGATTTCATAGTGCAGCCTATGAATGTCACTGGTTGAATTAAAACTCCTCCAAACCAAACACAAAGCATGATTGTCTCACGTGTTCTTGTATTTGTTGGCCCCTTAGCCATTCTCTTCAAGGCACTTTTTTCCTCCAAACTATTGGAACTTTGATTATAAAGTGTAAACAGAAATTTCTCTTCAATTTTGTTGGGAAACTTTTATCTAAGTACTAACCATAGAACATTTTCCCTTACGAGTTTAAACTGAGTACATAGAAGGATGATAGGCATAGCTACCATATTTATATGGCCTGGCTTTTCAAAACCATATGCTTATATATTTTTTCATTTGCTTGAAAAAAGGTATCATTATTATAATTTCATTTTACTTATGGGAAAACTAATGCTTCAAAAGTTTCAAGCATTTTCCTGAAAATCATGCAGTGCAGTGATAGTGAATCTTTAGAACTTTCAGTCACAACAAATAGCCAGCTGTGGTGCACATGCCATAGGCTCACTACCACTGACCTAGTTAATTGAAACAATGCTTAGGTACCTGAACTCCCACCTCCAAGGTGTTGCCAGACAGCATGGTATTTAGTGGTTCCAGGCTTTTGCTGTCTCATCCAGAGAATTGGCCAGGACAATTGATGTATGTGAAAAGGTAACATTTGCTTAAGATAAAAGAAGAAAAAAAAGTGAAGAATGGTAAAAAGAGAAGGAAATTGAAGATACATTATACATGTAGGACATGCCACTATGAGACCAGGAAGACAGCCATGGCTCTGAAGTCATAGATTGCTTTACTATTTCCTTTCAGATACAGTCTGTTGGAAATTATTCTGTGCACGTATCCCAGGGAAATCCCGATAGTTTTCCATGATTAGCATGTTACATCCTGCTGCCCAGCCTCCTTCTCACTTCTCCATGATTGACAGGTTACATCCTGTTGTCCAGCCAGTTTGCCATGCCTTAATCCTTGGCTTTACAGGCTTTATAATTTTTCCATTGCAATTCTTTATATGTAGTGCTGCTAGATCCTTTCACAAACTGTGTTCTGTGTAACACCAGCAGAACCAGTAATAGCAGCAGCAGCAGTAACAGCACCTGGACCCTTGTTGATAAAGGCAACATCTTAAACCTCACCCCAGACACACAGAATGCAAATCTCCGTTTTGACCTGCAATTAACCTGAACTTTTAGAGCGCTCTACTAAAGATCATGAATGTAATGTCTTGTTTCTCAACTGAGTGTTACTACATTAATGAATAATGACCTTTGAAATGTTGAATAACAGGGAAGATGAAATGCCATTTCTTAATATATTATATGATTTTAAATATCTATAATTTCATTTTCACTTCTTGAAAATCATATATTTGGTTCAAATACAACTGTATCCACAATTGCACACATACCCATGTGAACAAGGAAATGATGCCACATGTCCCTATCTGTTACAGTAACAATGTTCCTTTTCATTAGAATCATTGAAGGAGTGGGTGTGGGCAAGCCATCTGGTGCCTGAGCCAAATATTCCATCAGGGACTTTTCAGTCAATGCAAACACTTAAACAAAATGTTCAAGGCCAAATAAATGCTTGGGCCATATGTTATGCCTTTAAATATGGATTATATTTACTATCTCTAAGACAACTTATCTCTTGGAAATCCAACAATATCCAGTAGCATAGCTGAGATCAGCTAAGTCACATATATACATTGACTCTTAATTTTCTTTCCTGCAGCATTAGGACAGGTAATTTCTGTGCCTCTTATCCAAGTTTCAGCACAGAATTGGAGATTTAAAATTTATGAAAGTTAGTACAATGTAGAAGAACAAGGTGAATGTACATCCATATAACATTTTGGCCTTGTACTTTCTTGTGAATGCAGTTTTCTGGGCCATTTACTAATTTCACTGGAGGTAACTGTTCCCTTTTTTATACCTACCATGAAATAATACCAAAAAATCTCAGCAATATGGTCTAGCATGGCATCAAAAGGGGCATGCATGATTAAGCTTCAAGCACTTGCTGAAGCACTCCAAGGGCTTCATGGAACAATCACAGGGCCAAATACTGCAAGGCAGGATAGGTGGCCTTGGAAGGATTTTATGGGATTAAAAAATATGTAAGATCTGAAATCTGTTTCCAAAGAAGTAGATATATTACCATTTGTCTTTTTACAAGAAGAGTTTTCTTTTAAATAAGTTCCAGAAGAATGTCTCATTCTCAATTTTCAGTGTGATCCCAACTCCTATTCTTCATAAGTTCTGAAAGTTTGATCTTAATTTCCAACACAATCAGGATCAATCTGTAAGAAGATATTTTATACAAGCCCAAGTGTAATAACAGTGTGTGTGTGTGTGTGTGTGTGTGTGTGAGAGAGAGAGAGAGATTGAGAGAGAGAGAGAGAGAGCGAGAGAGAGAGAATTTCATAGGCACAGAAAGAGTTTTAGAAAAAAAGAAAAATGTTAAATCTAGACAAAAAAGTATTGGGCAAAGTCCAATAACACTTAGCACAGGGCTTAAAAGGTTTCGATTAGAATGTTTCTAAACTGAAAAGTGTATATAATTTCACATCAATTAAAGTGGTAGGTCTGATGTTTTGCCCAATTCAGTGAGCCAGGCAGGCACAAACACAGGGCAGTTTAAACACAGAAGGAAAATGGAAGACAGTTGCAAAGCCTGAGCTATCACTGCAGCTTCCACGAGAAATAATAGGAAGGCAGGGTGCGGGCACAAGGGCACTCTGAGGTCCTTAGCCTTTCCTGTGCCCCTAATTCTCAGGTTTGTAGCCCATAGACTGAATGGCTGAACATCAATTTGCATGGGTCAATTTTCTTGGAATTTATAAAAAAGCACATAAGTCCTGTGATTTCTTGTGAATATCACCACCTACTCTGGCACAGTTTTAAGGTTTGCAGACCTACAGTCAGAAAAAGGACATTTTTGTAGTATATGCCAGTATACATACGGATACATTTATATAAACTTGAAACAAAAGGCTCATAACAATGTCCTTTCTTCTTATACATGATGGATTGACATTTTCACCCTTATCTAATTAGACTTCATTTTGTGATGACGTGATCAGATGCTAATCCATAGTTACCCTTAGATTTGGGGCAGAAGGAGACTTTTCTCAGGGGTGCTTCCACTTTATCCACTTGGGTGTTGTTTCTCGGCTTCATGACTTCTTTCTCTGAAGCTCTCCGCTGGCTGCACTGATGCTCCTAAGGGATGTCCTCAGGGTCGCTGAACGCCTGGAGGCTGAACTGCTGCCACCTTGTTGATCCCATCAGCAAGATGCTGCGCACAAACTTTGCCTCCCTTATTCCTGCCAGGGTCCTTCCAGCCAAACAACAAACATCGTAGTAATTTTAACAGAGAATTTAATATAAAGTGCTGGTTAAATATGCATTAGAGGTCTAACAAGCCTGAGGCAACAAAGATATAGCGACTGTAGGATGCAACTAGCAGCCCTAGGACTGGGAGGGGAGAGATCAAGATACCTTCACCAGTTATTAAATCCCTGAGGCTAATTGAATGGGACTCAGGCCACTGAGAAAGGCAAGCTGGAGCCAGGAAGAAGCACCTGCAGAATCAAAGCACAAGCTTTGAGGGTGTTAGCCCCTGCCAGCTAAAACAGATATCACTGGTGCACCATAAGTTGCTTCTAGGAGGAAGGAAAAATTACTAGAATTTAGAATAAAATCTTGCTACGTGAAATACCAATGACTCCATGTGGGTGACATAGAGAGGAAAGGTAGCAAAGAGTAAGAAGCAAGCCCTCTCTGGCCTGCAGCCATGCATTCTCTCCGACTCCACCTATGTTTCTCTATTTTTTCATTTTAAAGAGAGAGAGAAAAAAAAAAAAACAATAAAAAAGATACAGAATTTCAAAACAAGATGATAGGAAATTAACAGTGGTTATTATATTGCATACCAAAGTAGTTGCTCAGATTACCAGATATAGGCATGCAAGACTGATAAAACAATATAAGCACTAACCATTCCTTTTAATGAACTAATAGAAATTAGCAATAGAATTGCCTTAGCTATGTTCTGTGTGTGTGTGTATGTAGATAGACAGACAGACAGATAGATATTTCCCCTTCCTTCTTCTCTCCTTTCCCTCAATCCAGTTGTTCTTCATTGGGGAAGCCTAACAAGAGCTGGGAGCTGGCAAAGCAGAGCAGTGGTGTCCCCACCACAGAATCAAGATGGTTTCCTGCCAAGATGGAGGAATGAGGACAGGAAGCAGAGAGGTGATGGTTTAATTTACCGCCACACCCTTTCCTTAATTTCTCCAGCAGCACAACACAGCTTAGAAAGATGAGCCAAAAGATGAGGTAATCTACAAGAATATAAGTACAGAGAAAATTCACTACCTTGAATTTGACAGTTCCTAGAATTCATGGAGAAATAATTCACTAACAAGAAAAGTTAAATTCTTCACTCAGGTGCAAATTCCTACAAGTAGTCTGAGACAGAACCTTCAACTTTTTCCTCATAAAATGCCTCATTTTAAAAATTCTATAATGTGAATCATAGTCCTTACTTTAGGGAAAATCACTTCCTGCCACCAGAAATAATCTGGCCCTAAGGTCTGTGTCTTCCACACTCCTACCAGTCTAATCTATAGATGTTAGAGCCACCCTGACAGCAGGGTAGTTCTCAAAATCTGAAATGAGTCTGGAATAACAAATGGGAAACCTTGAGACAAAGGTCTGCACCAGAGAAGACAAAGCCAAGTACAATTCTTTATGTGGTGATCAATTGTGCATGCTTGTGTCTGGTGGTCTGAGCAACTGATTTAAAGGTAACAATATGCAATGGAATTACAATGGTGAACTCCTACCATATTGTCTACTGAAACTCTGTATTATCTCTACTGTTTTATTGAAGAATTATTTTCTTATTCCTATAATGGTTTGAGCAATCTTTCATTCTTACATCTGGTAATCTGAGCAATGTAGTTGAGGATTGCGATATGTAATGTAACAACCACTGTTGATTCATATTATTTTGTCTTGAGACTCTGTATCACTTTGAATGTTCTTGCTTTGATTTGTTTATGTTTGTGCTGGTATGCTGCTACTGTTCTATTTCTTTGTTTGTTTGTTTCTCATTTACTACTCTCTTTAAAATAACAAAAAATAAAAAAGCCAAGTGATTTTGACACTCTATCTCAACAATTAGTTTCCTTTCAGTTCTCTAAGCCCTATTGTTAACTATCCTTCAATGCACAAATAGTTTCCCACAGTAGAGAATTATTCAACCCAAAATGTTAGTGCCAATGTTCCAAAACCTTGGACTAGATAGATAATCTAGTTTACTCTTCAAAGAGCTCCTGCTCACAAAGACACTAATAGTTTATATTACAGTGTATTTTATACAGAGAGATGGGACTCAGAGCATATCCATCCCAATCCTCCCAAGAGAAATGTCATCTACCATTCCAGACTCATTCTTGACATCTTTGGGTCCAAGAGCAAGGTTGGATGAGTGGTCTGATACAAGTCTTGAGGCCAGTTCTCAAGTAATTCTGTCCTGCCTTGCTTGAGGATGCAGGCATATCTGAAACATTCACAAGATGCTTTACATTTTCTTTGGTGACCACAAAATAGCACGTGCTGTAAAAGTTCTTCAAGAAACCACAGTGACATCTGTCACTGAAGAAAATGAGAGGAGTTCTTCATGGCCTATAGGGTTTCTTCCAAATATTGGGAGTGTCTGACTACACTCACAATAAACCTAACATACATTAAAATATGGATGGGCCAGAACGATGGAGGTCCAGTGGTCACGGGCACTGTGTTTCTACTGAGGCTATAGTACTGGCTGATTCTCACTAGGGGAATAGAGGTTCTGTCTCAGCATTGCTCTTGCAGCACATGCTGCTCCAGATCCAGGTGTAGGAAGACTTTCAGACTCCTGGGTCAAAAAGAACCACTACACTGTGTACCAAGTTAGTTCAAATATTGATAAGCTTCAAAGAAGGGTTTCCTTTTAACCTTGCCTGCCGGAAGCCCAGCATTCCTGCACATGCTCCTCTTACTACTTGCCAACACCTCATGAGTATTAATTCAAGAACATGCTGATAAATATCTTTGAAGTCACCCTCATGAGTTCAGCAGTCACGTGAGGAAATACCATCCCCAAGGTGTCAAAAGCCTCCAGAACATTAGCATTGTAATAAGAGCCTTTTGCCAGCAAAAATTGGAGGAATTTGTGGGAGAGAAGAAGCCTGTGGCTTAATTTTAGTTTTTTGCTGCTTCCCTCAATCTGTTTTGCTGGAAAATTTCAACAATAACATACACCTACCATTAAAAATAAACAGAAACCACTTGCAAAATTGTAAATTCATAAACACTGAAAGGCATAACCCCAGATGAGTATGTTTTGAACACTGGAGTTTCTTGACAAGGTTCACAGGCCAGCCCAAAGGCTGAATACAAACAATGTAGCCAAAAAAATGACACCGACTAATTTTTACTTCACTTTTTTGTAACATGGCTGCTAACTGTTGTATATCGCTACTACAAAGACTAATGCCTGATCACTTTTAGCAGCCAAGGTCATCAGCAAAACATCTGAATGATAATATTGATCTGTTTTTAAAAGAATCCTGTAAATATAATTCAAAATTCCCAAATCAGGTGGTGGATGCTATAGTTGAGATCCTCACAAGCAGATATGAGACATATGTTATCTGGAAGTACCATGGAGTATTAGCAAGTCAGTAAAAAAGTGAGAGGGAAGAGAAAGTTGTCTGTTAAGCCTGGTTATTGAGTCAGTGATCATTTGGACAAGTAAACATGAGTTACACGGGGAAATACTCAGAGAGTAGAGAAATCCTGTCTTAAAATTATCCTGTTTAGGAAGTAAGGGAGTTGGGGTGTACAAGTCAGCTGTTGCTATAGCAAGATGCCTGAGATAAGGAAAGGATTATTTCAGCTCAGTTTTGAAGGTTTCAATCTATAGTCAGTCGGTCCCTTTGTGTTTGAGCTTGTGGTAGCACTAACCTGGCAGTCACACAAGCCAGAGGGAGCTGTTCACTTTATGGCAAAAAGAAAATAAAAATGAGAGGAAGGAAGGGGAAAGGCCAGGGTCCCTCTCTCCCCTTCAAGGGCACACTCCCAATGACTTAAAACCTTCCACCAAGCTCACCTTTTAAAGGGCTTTACCTCCTTCCAATAATGCTAAGCTGTAGACCAAGCCTTTAAGACATGGGGCTTTGGAGGATATTCAAAGTCCAGACTATATCATAGGGTAATTGTATACCTATACCAGAAAGTCATTGATTGAGCACTGCTCCTGAGTCATTGATTCAGCATGGGCATTTGTGGCGTGCCACTCTTGTTTCTAGACAGAGAAATCCACTATGCTTTAAGGAAATAAATCCCTGTGCACAGAGATGGGGAGAGATTGATGTTGTCCCCATGAACACCCTAACAGTCCCAGGGATATGAATGGAGCACTGATGGTGTTTGCCACAGTGAGTCTGGGACATCAGGCTATTCATCTTCAGATCTCAGGTTCCAGCACCTTCCCTTCTCACCATTACACACACTCTTACAGCATTCATCTCTGTATTCCATATCCTTGCCCAAAAAGACCTGAAGGAAGCTCCGTGCTGGGGCTGGGTGTAGGTGGGTTAAGGATGAAGCTATTATGCATAATAACAGATGAACCTTAACTTGGGAGTGATGCATGAAGGCAAGATTGAGGAGCACAGCTGAGAGGGCCTGACGAGTTTTGCTCGAGTGAAACAGACAAAGAGAGGTGGGGACTGTACATAGCTGGTAGAATTGCACTGTGGCTTTGTTTTGGTTTTTTGGACTGGGAATGGAACTCAGGACCTTGTACTTGCCAGGCAGGTGCTGTACCACTGAGCTATCACCCCGGCCCTAAAATTGCACTGTGTATGAACAATTCCTACTTGTTTCTTGAGAAGTTCTTTTTCTTGGTGAAAAGCAAATCCTCATTCTTGTGTTCTAAATTACATTCTTCTCCAGTTCAGGGAAATTCATTTGAGTAGTTTAATGTGCACTTTTTTTTTTTTTTTTTTTTTTTGAGACGCAAAGCAAAGAAATGAGCTTTGACACAGTCAAATGGATGTGGAAGACAGAGACAGCAAATAAGGTTCAAGGACTTGGGAGGCTGTAGTGGTCCTGAGAATATAACCTTCGCCCAGGAACTCCCGGCATTCCTGCTCTGAGACCTCTGCACCTCCACAGCAAGGAGAACGGCAGCCATAGAAGCCAGTTGTACCTGTGCATTAAAGGTGTAACCTTCAACTGAAATCTGTCCCATGTGTGTATGGGTGTGCAGCTTACCAGATATCTTAAAATACCATAGAAAAACCTTATTTTTTTCTTAAGAAACTTCTTTTAAACATACATACTATATTCCGATGACATTTATAAAATAAATATTTATTTTACATGCTCACGTAAAGTTAAGACTGTAATTTCATGTTTGTAAGGTTAAGGTCTCTTGTTTTGCCTTGACATGAATCTTGCATTGGCTTTGATTATTTGATGTAAGGCCAATCTGTTTGTCCTTTTGCAGGCCCAAGGAGTTGCCAGGGGAGAAAAAAAAACGAAACGGCAAGTGGTCCATTTAAGTCTGAAACAATTATTGTTTCTGTTTTGCAAAATAAGTTGTTTTTTCTACAGAATGAGGACATCATGGCCCTGTTGATATGAAAAATATATAGAGAAATTTAGATTCCAACTATAATAAAAATTTACATTTCTTCCAGGTAATATATACCTTTTTCATTGTATGGTAAAAATCTTAATTTTGTGGTGCAATATTCAATAAGCTAGATACGAAACCCCACTATGTGTAGATGTTAAGTATCATTTGTTATTAAGCTATTAATATTGTTAGGGTTTTGAAATTAAGTGGATAGTCTGAAATGAAGATTTAATCTTACATTAATGGGGGTAGGATGCATTAGTACGCATTTTATTTCATAGTCTATATTAATTGGTTAATTACGTGTCTATTTGTTATCTATGAAATTACACCATATATAAGTATTGAAAAATTTCTGGCACATTTTCTGGCAAACTTGTCAGTCACATTTTTCACTGCAGTTAGCTTAGAGTGGTGAACTCTTTGGTGTTTTTTTTTTTTTTTCGTCTTTCCTAATTTGTTCCCATTCACTATAGAGAAAAATTGCCTTTTCTTTGTCCATTTTAAGTGCGGTATGCGTGAAATGTTCCGACACACGCTTTAGAGAAATTAGGTCTCTAATCTAGTCAGTGCTCCGCACTTTAGCAGCCAGTCATGTACACTTCCTGTGCTGTAGCTTCGTCACCTTTACAGTGAGGGAAAGACCTTTTTAACTCCCCAGCGAAGAAGGTACCTCTCCTGCATCCCTCCTAGGCACACTTCCTACACAAAGCCAGGTTTGTGTTTAATAAATGCTTGAGCTTTGTACATAATAATAAAATAATAATTACTATTATATCAATGGTACATAATAATTAATAATAAATAAAAAGAAAGAAATACATGCTTACCACTTAATAAATATTTAATGGCCAGTTAAGAAATAAGGCATGCATGCGTGTTTTGGATTATTCAGCAAAGCATTAATAATGGTTACATGGTCAGTATGGAAGGGTTCTAATAACTGGACTGCCAAGAAAATCCTGACATGGTCATGCTTTTTGGCAAGAAAGGGTTAATCAGCTCTTCTCTGTTAGTTGCAAGGTCTGGGTCTAGAAAACCTTAAAGATCTCACAAGCTTTGTTAATAATTGGCCATTTTGGTAGTTAATTACTTATTATTTAAACAGTTCACAAATAATAATACTCAAACAAAAATTTTACAAGGAATGTGTACATAAAGAATAAAATCAAAATCATTAATAATCTCCCACCCAAAGGTAACATCTGTAAAGATTTTAGTGCATCTATGTAGGAGTGTCATGTAGGGAGGCATATATTTGTGTGTCTTCATATAACATGCTTTTTCCTTTTGCAAATAAGATCATATCAGCTATATTCCTGTTAACTTTATTGTTTCATCTAATGTGTTATGAACATCTTTTCATGTCAATACATTTAACTCTACTTCATCCTTCTTAATGATCACCTTGTCTCATCATCACATTTTATTCAGCCAATTCTTTGAAATAGATATGAGTTTATTTGTTGCTATGAGAAGCAGAGTTGAAAACTGTTACACCTGAGGCTCTTACAGCCCCTCTTTGCATATTTTTTTTCCTATCCTTAGGCAAATATGGTTGCCTGGCAGTACTGGCAAGCAGAAAACCCAGCAGACCACATAGCAGATGGTCTTCTGTGTTTCTACACATGCAATGAGCTGATATTTGACTAAACTGAATGGCCAATTAAGCTCAGAATTAGATTGGCCTTTTTCTCTCATCTATTTTTTTTGTTTTTCTCCGGTACCGGGAACCGAACTCACGACCTTGCGCATGCCAGGCAGGCGCTTTTGCCGCTGAGCTAAATCCCCAGCCCTATTTTATTTATTATTAATCCATATAGATTAAATAATCAATTCTTATATTTTAAGCAAAACTTTCTTTACATCTTCTCATTTTTCCTACACAACAACCCTACAAAGTGAAGTACATATAATGAATATGTTAAAGGCAAGTCATAAATAAACTGAATTTTATGTTACATATAAACCATAAATTAACATTTATAAATATGCTATTTCATTTTTGAAACCTCATGGACATTACCTTTGGTGCAGCTAGCCATTCCGCATATATAACCTGAAACAACTTTCACAAGGTCACTTCCGTAATAGTGACCAAGCAGGAAACAAAAGCAAGGTGTGTATTTTAAGTGTGTCGCTTTCAAAAGAAACACCATTTGTATTGCTCTAAAGAGCCAATGACGACACCACTATACTTGGCTTCAGAATTAAGCTCGGTTTTAATCCACTGGACGAAAGTACATGAATACCCTCATGAGACCTTGCTTAATTGTACGTAGCCTTTGATGTCTGCAGCATGTGTGTGAATTCTCTTTGTAGGCAAAAAATAATTTAAAAACATAGAAATCTTTGCTGTCTGACACTGAGACTTACACTTCAATGCAATCTTTATTCTGGGATGACTCCTGAGGCAACAAATATGTAGACCTAGAGACAACTTGCTGCCAAGAGGGATTAAAGAATTTGTGAGTCACTTCTTGTATTCTACAATGGGTGACTAAGAAGTAATGTATGTCTGTGGGGTTGGTAACAGTGGTTAAATGGAATCTCCTGGTGGGTGGTGGGAGTGGTTATGGTGGCTTGTATTCTTCCACTCTCCTTTAAAACCCTGCATAGATCTGGAATGAGATCACTTCATTAATTCCCTTTTCTAATTAAAAATATACTAGACCTCCTCATTTCCTTTTTCTATCTTTACTGTTCAAGTATAAATAATAGCATTCAACAGTGTCCAGAACAAAGAAGGTGTTCAGAAAACAGTTTATTTCATTAAAGGATAGTGAAAAGAATAAACTTATTGAGCACTAAGTGTGTATCATACTGTGTTTTAGGAAGTGATGAAATGAAAAAAAAATCCACACTCTTATTAAGCTTATGTTCTACTAACAAAAAGACAATAAATAAAATTAAAATATATAACATGAGCTATGCATAAGGGCTTTAGAGAAAAATAAATCTGCAGAGAGGAAGATAATATAGAAGAGTGTGGGTGATGTTGAATTTTTAAAAATGAGATACCTCTGGAATCAGCAGGCCTTGGAGAAAGACTACCAGTGGGGCTCAAGTGCACACATAAATGTTCTAAAATTATAAATCCAAACGATAAGCTGTTAATTAAAATATATTACAGCCTCATACTTTAAAATATATCTTCATAATAATAAACTCCAAAACCATGTTTAAAGTTTGGGGATTTTTGGATTTTTGACACATGGTCTTTCTATGTAGTTCAGGCTGGCTTTGAACTCAAGGTAATTCTCCTGTCTCAGCCTCCTGAGTGCTGGAATTACAAATGTGTGTCATCACTCCCAGCTATGTATAATGTTATAGCTCTTATAAGACTAAAAATAATCAAACATTGCTGAATTTAATTATCAATGTGTATTTCTGTAATTTTGCCATGTTGTATTAATGGATTATTTTATGTGTTTTTTTATACAATTTATTACATTTTTCTTAATCTCAGGAAAACTTTACATAAAAAACCAAACTTTTAAAATAATTCTTCTACCTACCTGAACATTCAAAAAAAAATGTAGTTGTATTCTAAATTTACAAATTTAATATTTTTCATGAAAAAATTAAAATAAATTTTAGAAAGTTAAGAATAAAATTATTTCCCATGTCCTAAAAAGATATTTTGAAATATATTGTAAATTTAAAAGAAAAATGAAGTTATAATTCAAGAATATTGATATTTTAAACTGAGACTTAAGATTGAATTTTTAAAATTTTATTGAAATCTATAACCAAATTCTTTAAAATAGTTTAAAATATCAAATTATCCATAATTTCTGCTTTCAATGTCTGTCCAGTTTGCAAAGGAAGAGCATTTATATATTTTCTGCCTTTCATCTAGTCTTATATGCACACAAATTTTACAAAACTATAAATTATTTATTATAAATACTTGTCAACCTTTCGTGACAACCCTTGTGAATATTATACTAATTCATTAGTATCCCCAGAGCCACATATTGAAGCATAAAAAGAAAAAGGAAATGGATTTTAAACATAATCAGGAAACTAAATTTCATTAAACAGGACCTTATTGCTTTCATGCTATCTCAGAAGCAGGATCTAACAAGCTGATTGAATTATCTTATCCTCTCCCCAATATATTAAATATATATTGGTGTGCAGAAAACTGCTGGCAATGTGTAGCCACCCTAACCAGCAAACATTTGCTGTCTCTGTTTCAGCGAGGCAAGAGTGGACATGTCGTAGCAGGATGCCTATGGTTCAAAGCTTTTCCCAAATCTTCCGGGATGGAAGAGATGGTTGGGCTGTATCTCAAGGCTTAACTGGGAGAAGGATTTCTAGAAGCCACTTCTACAATGAGACAACTGTCAATAAACGTTTATACCACTGTCAGTCAACTATATAAATGCTTTACCAATGTCTTTTTATCCAGAACCTGAAAATATCTGTGGCTATCCCAATGACACTTGACATGAGGAAAAATATGGTGGAGGAGCTCTCCATCTATAATCAAAATATATTACTTCTAAAGTTTTGAAAATCATAACCAGGAAGATATCAGTAGAGCCTCTCCTGTGGTTTTTGAAAAGTCTTAAAGTTGAAGCTCCACTAATTTCTTCATAAAATCATCTGTAGACTGAAAAAAGCTAATGTGATATAATTCAGAGCAAGCCTCTTAATTTTTAAAATTCAATATATATTGAAATTATGTTTTATTTTTAAAAATGTATCCATTTTGTGGAAATAATAGGGACATGGATCAGTCTACTACCTCTGTCTCAATGATTATATGCTTCTTTCCTTAAATTATCTTTAGTATATTCAATGTCTCGGGCAAGCTAGTGAAGACTCAAAATTATCCACTTAACCCTGACTGGGTAGACAGGAGGTTTCCACTGTGAGGAGAGCATTCTAGCAAAGAAGAGTGTTGTAGAGCTCATGTGTAAGCAAGGCTGGATGGGATTCCTGCATACAGGATGGGATGCCAGTTGTGGGAAAATGGAGCACCACTCCAACAAGGGTACCCAACACACAGAAACTTGTACATTGCAAATCAGATTGGACGTTGTTTGATCTGTGATTCAAAGCTAATCCTAGTCTTTTTCTGTTTAATTTTATTTTAATTATGTGTTTCTGTTTAATATGGTCTTTTGGTTTTTTTTCTTTTTTTGTTTTTTCCGGTACTGGGAATCGAACTCTCGACCTCACACTTGCCAGGCAGGTGCTGTGCCGCTGAGCTAAATCCCCAGCCCCTAATATGGTCTTAATAGATAATTTTCACTAAGATTATATCATGTGTTGGAAATGAAGACTTAACTCAAGGAACAAAGAATTCAGCAATAGCATTTTCCATTCTTTAATAAATTAGTGTTCTTAATAAGACCCAGAAGAACAAATGTCCCACGTGAGCACAATTACATTGTGTGCATATGATGACCTGCATGTGGCAGTTCTGAGCTTCCTGTCTCTCCTTATATTTAAAAAATGTAGACAAAGTAAGTGTGTCACAAATTTAATCTGTGTTAGGTGATAGGAACCAAATGCAAAGACGGTCTCTGGCATTTAATTTTGAATATATTTCAAAATGCGATTTTTTGCTCTTTTCTGAAAATAAAAGTGGGTAGGTTAAAGTAATTAGTTATAGCTTAGGGAATTATTTCAATGTTTTATAATATAATTATTTTTAATAAGTCCCAGGTTAGCCTAACATCTGATGACATTATCCCCAAGTTATTTTGGAACAGCCTTGATTTCAAATTTACCCTTATTTCCTTCCCTAGGAAGGCTTATGTTCACCACATCATGGTTACCAAATCTTTGGTTTAGAAAATACAAACACATCAAAACTCTGGCAAAAAAGAATAAGTGATTTATTTCTCAACATGACTGTCTTATTTGCCAAAGCCTCAGTGGTGGACAATAGAAGAGCTGACACAAATACAGCAAACTGACAGGCGACCCAAATGTTTTTCTCTATGCCCTAAGTGTAAGCTTTTTGTTCATAGTAAAACTTGGGAAAGATCTTTATATTGGCCTGTGAGAAATCCACCATGATTTGAGACATATGTGTAACTTTCAGTACAGGTTGATTTCTGCTGCTACATTTACTGGCAAACAATGGCCAAGTGCCAAAGCGTGTTCAACCCCCACAGCTGTTTTCAATGATTCATTTCCCTGGATTTCCCAACTGACCCATTCGGAAGGAGAACAGCAGTGTTTAAACCCCAGTTGCTGACCTTATTGCTGCACAGAGACTTCCCCCTCGAATGTGGGAGCATTTTAAAGGCTAACGTGAGAAACTGTTGTGTTCAGAAGCAAGGTTGTTTCCACGAGTAGAGTGTATGCTTACACAGGCAGGGTGGGTTGAGAAGGAGCAGTGAAGTGCTGACTTTATGGTGAGGTACTGAGAGCCCTGATTCATAGTGTGCCTACGGCTTAACCCACACCCTGACTTCAGCCTGACATTCCAGCCACACTGAGTGTGTCCAGGGACAGAAGGTTCTTTCACCTATTACTATACTACTGTTCCCACTGTTTGTGATGCTCGTCTTTCTTCTTTGTTTGAGAAATTCCTGCTGCAATCAAAGCATTACAATCTCTAAAAACTTCTCCAGAGCCCTTCAAGATGGATTAGACTGTGCATTATGAATGAGACAGAGTGTCCCTCAAAGGTGAGAAAATTGACTTTTGAAAAGCAAAAAAGTCTTATTATTTTTGCATAAAGCATAAACATATATTGTGTACATAAATAGTTTATCACATTAAGATTTCATTTTGAGAAGGCTATTAGAAGCACATGTCTAAAAAGCCTCTTCAAGGAGGTATTAAGGTGCAGAAGTTTGAGAAACCCCTGGTGACAAGCTCCCCTGCCACCCCTACACCTATTACTTAGCTTGTTTTAAATCACTCACTTTGGATGGTGTGCTCCTCAGGATTATTGAAGCAAAATTCGACTGCTATCTCTTTGTAAGAGGCTCCTCCTCTTACCCCAGTCATGTGTTTAGTTTCTTGAAGCCAAGGACACTGTCTTGTACTCCGTCTCCTTTCAGGACCAGTTACAGTAATGGAATGTAGCAGGAACTTGGGAAATATATGTGTTCAGTGTCTTTGCCCAGATCATAACCTCATAATACTACTCCAGACAGCTAGACATGTTGAACTTCACAAAAGAGGCTTCAAGTCCTTCCAATCCCTTCAACATGCTGTGATGTTTATGATGCTGCTTCAGAAATTTTTTAGTGCATGAGTAATTAAAAGAGTGTGACTCAAAGGTAAATTTACCATATTGATTTATCCTGTTCAAATACTTAGTGGGTGCTTAGGCTCAGCCATTGTGAAGGTGTTTGACACAGCATTTCCTAAAAGCAAGGCCCCTGCAAGGTCACCTATCTGTCAAGGAAGGTGCTATGGTTTATACCCAGGTGTTATCCAAGATCCTCATGTGTTCAGAGATGGGGCTTTTGGAAGAGTCTCAGACTATGGGGTGCAGCTGACTTTCTTTTAGGAGACTGGGTCTGGTTAGAGATTCTGGTCTGAATCACTGGAAGTGTGAGCTGGAAGGATGCATCTCCCTCCCTGCCTCCTCCCTTCACTCTCTGGCCTGGAGGTGAGCAGTGTTTCCCTGCAACACGCCTTTCTGTCACGCTTCAGACCATGCAAGAACCAAAAGTTCTGAAATGTGAGTCAAAACAAGCCTCTCCTCCTTTAAGATGTGAGTGTTGAATATTTTCTCCTAGAGATGAGTCAAATCAGTGACGAGGACAGACAGCATTCTCGCTATAACATCAATTGAATCTCAAGTAGTAGAGGGTGCCAATTTGTGGCTTTCACTGGCTGATCCTTATAACTACTTTTACTACTTGAAAAGTCAATATGGGAATCTCTTCTGAAAATCATTTGTACATACAATGGTTTGAAAGTATCTCCTGTGAATTTCATGTTAAAGCTCAACTATGCGATCATTAAGAGGTGGTGCATTTAGGAGGACATTCACTCAGAAGGGCTAAAATCTCTTAGTTGGGAGTAATACCTCATAAGAGAGGCTTCACATAGAGCTTACCCATAGTATCCTCTAGTCTTTTGCCACTGGGGGGACATGGTGCTCTTCCCTCGCTGATGATGGTATGAAGTGCTGTCCTGCAGCAGAGAGCAATCCTTGCCAGATACCCATTGCACCTGCTCCTCGATCTGGGACTTCCTGTCCTTCAGAACTGTGAGTGACATACTTCAGATGTTTATAAATTATCCAGGCTTCGGTTATTTTGTTACAGCAGCATAAATAAACTAATAGTGTACATCATTCTTTTAGTTCATATACCTGTTCATTGATATCTCACATTATAATGATGTTAGAGAAGAAAATAGTGATGGACATACTGTATTTCAGCCTATTTGATAAGTATTTCATTTTACTCTTCCAATAGTTAAAAAATTGTTAGCAAGTTCTTTATTTACAGATGAGGAAACTACAGAGTAAGGCAAGTAAATTGTTAGCTTGAGGACTCACAGGCCCAGAAAGAGGATTTTTTTTTTTTCATTTTTTTTTTTTTCTAGTACTGGGAATCAAACTCAAGACCTTGCGTTTGCCAGGCAGGTGCTGTGCCGCTGAGCTAAATCCCCAGCCCCTTCTGCTGGTGAAAGTTAGAATTCAAGTACAGGAAAATTTGACTCCCAAGTTTAAACTTTCAAAGCACTATGCCAATTTTAAATATCTATTTCAAAACTACACAGATAAAATGCTGCATTGTAAATAATCTGAATGATGAAAATTACTGTTAACAAGATTAAGTAAATGGACAAGGTGCTTCAATTTGCAAGAAAGATGAAATGTGGTTTTGGGATATGTCTGCAAATTTCTAGTTACAGGTTTATAAAAGGAAAAATTATTCCCACTCAGTAACAAGTTGAAAAGTAGGCTCCAAAGAAAATACAGTGATGTATCAGAGACTCGCAGAGCTAGACTTGTTAAAAGTTGGTGATAGAAATGTGTGACAGTGTGTTCATGTGGGGGTGGCAAATGAAAGGAGGGAGGGAGAAAGGAAAAGAAAGGGGGAGGCAAAGCCTAAACACAAACTTTTAGCTCTTTGCTGTTCGGAATTCTCACTGCCCCGTTCCCATTCTAATTGCTGACATGAGTAAATTCTTTTCACAGGTGTTTGTATTACAACAGGACATCAATGATCTTAAAAAAAAAAAAAAAAAGGAAAGCTGAACACGGGAAATGACTGCAAGCCTCAGACAGAGTGAAATTAGAACAGAACTTTCCCATCCCTACAGCACACTGCCTTTTCCATGTGGAAGCAGTTCCTTTGGCCCCCTTGAAAGATTCCACCACAATTTTATAGCTCTTGGGGTAAATGGCAGTAGTGGTGTTCCTTAAGTTTATATGGAATTTAGTTTACAAAATTATAGCATTAAAACAGATGCAAAGGGCAATAAAAGGCAGAATTCAGCTCTTTAGCTAAGAAATTTATCCTCAGTGTTATTTCAGATTCCATTCTTACCCTGGAAATTCTTTTCCTGCCAGACAGTCCTTTGCTTAGCAAAATCTCTTTTCCTAAGTTTTATCAGTAATGCATATTAGCTTCTGCCCACCTATCTCTGTGTTATTGAGGGAAAAATAGAGTCTAGAGGAAGGTATGGTCTCTGGCTTAAGGTATACTGTCACTTCTTCCCGTTAATGGCCATATATCAATGGGCAGACATTAACCTTTTCTTGTGAGGTTTTGTTTTGTTTTGTTCTGTTCTGTTTTGAGACAGGGTCTCACTATGTACTTCATGCTGGCCTCCAACTCAAGGCAATTCTCCTGCTTCTGCCTCTCCAGGGCTGGGATTACAGGTGTGCAACATCATACCTGGCAAGATACTTAACTTATCTGAGGCTCAGTTTCCACATCTACACAATTTCATAATAATGTTCACTTCTAAATGTACACATGAATGAGAAAACACATATAAAATTTTAGCTCCATAGTTTTCCATCCTTTCCTATCCTTTCTCCTTAGTTGTCAATATTTTCTCTAAGACCTTCTCAAATTTTACACTCTCTGGTGGTTAATTCTATTGTTAGAAATATTTTTTATGCATGATTTGCTTTCCCAGTTGAGTTTCCTGTAAAATTTCCATGAACACTCAGAGAACAGCGACAGACAGAAAAGCTGTAGAGACGGAAATGTGCTGTGGTTTTGTGTGTGTCGCTGGCTGCTGCTGCTTGTGGCTTGAGTTAAGGCAAACTGCAGAGTAAACCACTAAAGCACAGACTGCCCCCCCGTCATTCTGCTAGCTCCAAATGTACAGATGTTTCTTAAGAATGCCAGCTGGAAAAGATGATGGAAAGTTATAAGGGACACAGAAAAAAGGGACACCAAAACTTGTAGAGAAGGAAAGAAAACATTTCTTCGACTCGTCCTTCTTTTTTTAAAATTCCTAGGCACTTTATCAAATACATAGTGTGCATCATGCCAATATTTCAACAACATAATACATAAACATTTTAAATGTTTATGTTTGTAATTGAGAAAAATGAGGTTCCAAGAGACTAAATATCTGTGTCAAGTTTAAGCAGCTGGTAAACATCTAAGTCGGGTTCAGACCCAGCAAGGGGCTCAGACGGATGCTCACTTTACGTGCTGAGACCCAGCCACATGTAAGCCAGGACATGCAATTCAAATTTTAGAAAACAAGGCAATCTATTAATTTCCATAAACAGATTATGGAAAGGGGCGGTAGAACTAATCCTAGCAACTCTTTAAAAGGCTCTGCTATGTACACTGTTGGCTTGCTAGTCTCTTTCCTGCATCTTCCAGTCCCTCCTTCTTATCTCCATCTCTTTGTTTCTCACTGCATGGTAGCATCTTCCTCTGCACCATTTCTTCCCATCAGTTTGGATGCATCTGCCTGGGAGATTTAAGTGTCACATCATACAAGTACATGACCGGGGCATGACAACCCTTTCCTGCCTTCTCTTGCAAGGAACTAGTTTGGAAAGAGCTATTATGTTTTCAGGTCGGTCTGCATATCCATTTCTCAATCACTAAGCCCACACAGCGGGCTGGTTACAGTAACGAGTCCAGGCTACATCACCTGCCTGCAGCCAACAAATTGTCTGCAGCAAACAAAATACTGGAAGAAATAGCTACTCCAGAAAGAAGGAGGTTGTTGTTTGGGACCAACCAGTCCAATAGATTACCATTCTCCAAGTAGGGAAATAGTATGGATTCCAGAGGTAAGTAAAATAAATTTTAATCTAATTCTGTTGCTTCCTGGATGTGTAACACTAAACTTTAGTCCCTACAGCAAGGGAGATGGAGTAGTAAATGGGAAAGCTGCCAATGTTCAATAAGTAATTGCTAAATGAACAGATGATAAAGTGCTAGGTAAATGCAAAGTTCTACTACTGATATGACTTTGGTCATAGTTTAGATCTTTTCTTGATGGACTTTTGTTGGGATACAGTTTTGGAACTTTATTCTCCTCATGTATTCAAGTACATAATCAGCTCCTAGAATGTAAGGACCACATTTTGTACATGTTTTGTGCTTTCAGAATACCTAGCAAAGGTCTGCACACAGCCCTGTGCTACAACCCTTGCTTAAAAACCACACCAAATCATTGTGAGGGTTTACAGACTAGTCCACACTGGGAGTCTAAACTCAGCTGTTTTCATCCTTTGAGGAGCTGGGGTCCTTGTTGGCACTGAGAATAGCTTCAGTTCACTTTGGGGGAGCTCTAGTCCTCACTTTGAGCATCACTTCCTGGCTCCAGAGGGGAAGATGGTGCACTGCCGGTCTCCTGGAGAACCTTGCTGTGTTGGCTTCCTTGATGGGAACTCAGCTGTCTTCACCACTGGAGGAGCTCGGGAGCTCATTGTTGCTGAGGATGGCTATGGTACCTTCTGGGGGAGCTCTGGTTCTTACTCTGAGCCAGTTTCCTGGCTCCAGTGCAGATCCCTCAAGCTGCTAGCACAGATCCTTCATCCCGCTGGCACAGACTTCCTAGATTCCACCACTGACCTTTGGGACTTTGCAGCGCAGATCCATGAAACAGACCTTCATGAGATATGGTTATGGGCTCTGGTTGGATTTGTGGGAGGCATTGTTAGGAGCTCTTGGTCTTTAGCTGGACTCTTGCAGGACATTTCTTTGGGATCCAGGCCCTCCACTAGTTTCCTTGGTCTTAAAGTGTGGACAGATTTCCTGCACTCTTTTGTATATCTTTCTTTGGGTGACTATTATAAATACCTTATAAAGTATGTGTCTTGTATTATATTGTTCTTTGCAAAACTAAGCCCCAAGTCAACACAGAGTCCTTCCCAAAATTTAACAACCCCTGTACTAGGTCCTGGGTGAGTAAATATTTCTGAGAACAGGTATTTAGAGCATTAATGTTCACTTTTATTGAAACTGTGCAAATTGATGAATTTTATCAAGTTCTGATTTCAGAGTATGTTAAGCAGCAGTCATGTTCAACAGTAATGTGGGCTTAAAAATTGGGAACATGAGTGTTAAGCCCTTACAACTCCCCTTGTATTATGAACTTGCATCATTTAATTCTGCTTTGATTATGATCACTTTTAATATATTTTCATACATTAATTATTCTCATGCTTATATTCTCAAGTAACCTTAGCTTAGTTCATTGTGTATTTTGATGGAAAAGTACTTAAGTATAAATGAAAAGTTTATATTTTTATACTTTTAAAAATAGACTTGGAGTAGCCCTAAATAAACTGATGTAAAATATTAATTGAATTTCACATTTTTGTGTTTTTAAGGCAGGATCTCAGTATACAGCCCAGGCTGGCCTTGAACTCACTGTGTAGCCCAGGATGGCCTTAAACTCATGGTGATCCTCCTGATTCAGCCTCCCAAGTGCTGGGATTACAAGCCTGTGCCACTATGCCCGGCTAATTTCACATTTTGCACATAAAAAGTAAGCACATTCTTATTTTATCTGAATTACTTGGTGCCCATTATTCATGGCATTGTCCTTTTTTAATGGTTTGGAGTGCTCATTCCTGAATGCCAAGAATGTTGAGTGCTAAAGAGCCATAGATAACTTGGAGATACCCGGGGTTTATGTACACTATGTGTGAATATAAACTTCGTTAAAGGAGCCAGAACTTTAATATGGATGCCAACAATGCTTTTGTATGAAAACAGAGGGCAGGAATCCTCTACCTTGCTTTGCTAATTATGTTCCAATTGACTGGAGTCCTTTTTTTCCTATCACTTTTCAATATAAACTTGAAAGAGCTTCTTGTTACGTTAAACTATATTCCCTAAACAGCCTGAAGTTACCCTCAAGTACGTATAGATTCCAGCCTCTACTAACTCCAAGAGCTTCCTCTGTGTGACTCTTCTTAATCCCACCACATTCCAGCCACACTCTCCTGCAGTTTCTATGATGAACACACCATGCTTGTCACTGCCTTACACAGAATATGCTCTTATGTTTACTCTGCCTGAAGTTTCTCCGGGTCACTCCTTCACAGGGGTAGCACTCAGGAACTGTTAGGTTTCTGCCTAACTAGCATTTCATCTTGGTTTCTCTGACTTTGTGGACCTATGAGTTGCATCTCTGAACTTCTAGAGGTTTATAGTTGTTCCCTTAGTAGTAAGTACTTTCATCCCAATAGCAACCAAGTTAATAAGAGTCTTGGTTAATAGGAACCAAGAACAAAGTAGGGACAGTTGGATTTTTTAAATACTTCTTGTTTTCTCCTCCCAATTGTAGTTACCCAGAGATCAAAGTCAGGGAAATAGGAAGTAGAAAAAAAGGCAAAGGCTTCAAGGATGAAGTTAGCCACAGATGACCCAACAAACACAACAGCTTTCTGGGGCTGCTCTCCATAAGATGAGTAAGACACTATTCATGAGACCACAGTGGGGAAGCCGTCTATGCAAACACTCCATATAGGCAATTATTAGCTCCTGTGCCTGAGGCTCTCTCTACCCAGCTCTAAGCCCTAGGATTTTGCCCATAGTGTTGTCTCTCAGCACTGTCTTTGTCCCAACTTTAGCCAATGTCCTTCTCTGTCTTTATTGTAATTATTTTACATAGATGAAGAATGTATTGCAGGTGTATGTGCATTCTGATAATTATAATGTATTTCAACATAATTTTCACATACAATTTTGTACACAGATATTTTTATACTATTTCTGAAACTTAATTGGCACTATAAATAAATAATCTACAATCTACAGAATATCACATATCATATATTTTCCTTACCAGCAGGCATCCCAATATACATTACCTATTTTTCTTACTATTTGTTCAGTGTTTGTCTCCTCCCCAGCAATTTGTGTTCTGTAAGCCTTGGCACTCTCTTTCTTGTTCATTGCTTTATTCTCAGTGATTAAAACATGACAAATGCCTAATGAGTATTGACAAAATAAATGAATGATAGAACAGAATAAGGGAGGAGGAAACAAAAATATAGAGGAAAAAAATTCTGGTTTTACATTTCTTTTTTATTAGTATGTTTGCAATACATAATTACACTACATTCTTGGGGAATTGGTACATATATGAATCACATCTTAATCATTTTTACCTCCCCCTACCTTCCCATCCCTCCTGTCTCTGCCAATCCTAGATCCCTTCCAATCTTCACAGTCTACCTCCCTATTTCTGACCATTTAACTTTTATTTTGCTTTAAATTTATTATGTCTTGGGTTTATAATATAAGCTAAATCATATGATATTTAATCTTCTGTGTCATTGGAAGTGGCTGAAGCTGAAAATTGGTTATATGTGTAGAGACAAGATAAGGCCATAGTGCCTATAGCAGGCAAGCTGCCTCAGCTTGAGCAAAGCATCCTGCCTGGACAATTCAGTCATTAGTTGCTAGGTAAACTTGTGTCTCCTGAGACTAACTTTGCAAGAGTACAATAAATGCCCCTACTGCTGTTGTTCAGGTTCTCTTTCTCATCATGTAAGAGGTCTTCACCTGACCCAGTTCTTGCCTCTTGTTTATCTTTTGCTTATTCTCTCAGCTGTTTCTTCCCACAGTACAACAAAAACCCAATGAGTCATGACAGTGTCTAATTTATTTTACTTAGCATTATGGTCTCAACGTGCATCTATTTTTCTACCAATGACATAAATTTGTGTTTTTATGGCTGAGTAGTACCCATAATATGTATGTATGTACACACAATAATTTTTAAGGCTGAGTAGTACCCATAATATATATGTATGTACACATAATAATTTTTAAGACTGAGTAGTACCCATAATATGTATACATGTGTGTGTGTGTATATATATATATATATATATCACATATTCTTTATTCATTTGTTGATGGATATATAGGTTGCTTCTAAGATCTAGTTATGAGTTGTGCTATTTTAAACATTCATATGCATATCTCACTATAATATGATGTCTTCAACTTTTTCAGAAAGATACTCCAAAGAGGCCTTACTAGCTTTGGGTCACAGTATTATGCACTCATGAAACTCCTTTCCTAGGTATCTTCTTTTTTTGGTACCAGGGAGTGAACTAAGGACCTTGTGCTTGCCAGGCAAGTACTGTGCCACTGAGCTATACCCCCAGCTCCTCTTCTTTTGCTGCTCTTCTTGAGAGTGAACTTAATTTCCCTGTGTGGACAGCTGTAGGTGTCATACAGATAAAGGTAGTAAATCACTCATTTTTTTGACTGTGAAAGAAACACTTGAAAATATTGGGTTGCAAACTTGGTTAAACTTATTGAAACATAAAGCTTTCCAGTCTTTTAGAATACATTACATGTTTTGTTTTGTTTTAAAATCTTTGGCCAAAAATGTGGTTATGAGTACCCATTATTTACAAATATTGAAGGTGTTATTCAATATGTTTTTCAAATAATATAAGAGGCCTGCAGATAGATTCTAGATATTTTATTCACAAGAAGAGTACAAAAACATTATTTTTAGACTAGAAAACACTAGTTGTAGTGGTACATACAATCAGAAAGACTCACAGGGCACATGCCTGGTTTTCTTTTGATATGAAAATGGAAAGTAATAGTATGAATGGAGAAAGCAGCAAATGAAGTCAATATTTCTCAGAAGAAAGCATAATGTTATCTCTGCAACTAAGTTTTAAAAAGTTCTGACATGCTTGTCAGGAACCTAAAGAAATAGTCTGTCAGTTTGAAACATCAAATTGAGTTACAAGGGATATTCTCACAGGAGTTTTTAAATGAGACAGAGAATTGAGTGAACTGAGTGACTGGTGATATCCATTCCAGTTGAGTGCATGGTATTAGAAAAAGCTCTGAGGGGTGCAACAAGGGACCAGGCTGTGAGTCAGTTTCCATGCCCCTCAAGGGAGGCATCTCATACACTGTACATGCTACACCAGCAGAAGCTGTGGCATGCTTCTAGTTCAAGCAAGATGTGAAATAAACTGATGAAATACAATAGGAAAGATTCTTACTGTGCCTTGATACTTTCTATACCCACTTATTCTGCCTTAATTAACCTGAAAGATAATTTTACAAATATTTGAAAACATGGGCTCTGACAGGAAAAGAAAGTTTGTTTAAATTCTGAATTTATCATCTATGGACCTCTCTGAGCCCTCTATGAGCCTTGGGTCACTTCTTAATAATGTTGTGAGTGTTAAATAAAATCAAAATTATATCATATCCTACACACTCTTTAGTACATAGTAGGTGCTCAGTCAATGATAGCTGCTGCTCTACTGTTCATTTATTATGGTAGATTTAATAAGACATCATCCTAAGAGTGTGGATGTTTATCTTAACAGGAGTAAGACCACACAATTTTAGCAATTGCTAGCAATATATCAACATATCAAAGCAATTTAGTTAAGCCATTTTCTTGAGTACTCAATTCTGTGAACAAACAATGACAGTTCAGTTAATGGGAGCCCCTGTTACTCTTTAAGAATACTAAAAGATACAGCAAATTCTCCGTGCTCCCGAAGTGGTCTTCACATGAACTTATGAAAAATATTCTCCATCTCAGAAAGTTCACAGTACAAAAGTATCTATCTAACTTTTCAGTCTTCACCCTATCTTACAGCGATTCTTACTTTAAAATATATTTCATCATACTTCAATTTTTCCATGAAATTAGAAGGTATTTTATACACTTGTATACACACACACATACACACACACACATGTTGCTTATGGGGTGACATCAAAGTACAGAAATAAAAAGTGAGAGTATATGAGACTGACGCTTTGTATTTCAGACCTAACCTTACATCAGTTATTTTGCAGATGGATTTCAAAAATAATCTCATGACTGAAAACCTCATTTAGATTCCTATATCAGTACTGATTTCACCTACACTTAACCCATTCATATCTTGACTCTTTAATTGCCAGTCTCCTACTGTCTCTCACTTCCCTGGTCTAAGATATACACATATCTGCACACCACAAATTTACTCAGGGCTTTGAAACAAGATGCCCCCAAAACCAAATACAAAGAAGCAGAGATTAATTTCAGTTTTCCCTACATTTGTTTCTCATTAGACCTTCCCCTAAAAATGTTTGGTTTGCTCTAGTTATTTTAAATCTGCATTTGTTGTATAAGGAAATGATAAATACATTTCATTTAGTTCTCTGAAAATTGATGAATTACCTTATTCTTGGCATGGTATTTTAAACCATGAAAGTGACAACAAAGTATTTAGAAAACAGTTTAATAAGCTGAAATACAACAAAAGATGAGAAATATCAGTGCAGAAATGTCTGCAGTTCTATGAAGAAGGGCATGAAAATGTGGTAAAGGTGAACATTTAAGAGAATCTGAGTACAAAGTCACCAATAGTTCTTCATGCTAATGCAATTTCATGTGTTTGAAATTATTCCAAATAAAAGATGTTGGAAAGACAGTCCTAAGTGTGCTTGTAAAGGATGACGCATGCCCATGTAAGACAGCACCTATGTGCTATGATTTTGAAGGCTATGATGAGGTGATTGGCAAAATTTAAAAAGTACCCAGTATGAACTGAACAGGTGATACACCATGCCAAAGCTTAGTTACACAGAGAAAGCATTCATTTTTCTTAGTAAATCCTAGCTAAGATCTACATGATTTAAAAATGCAGTACAAGTCTTCCAAGTCAGCACCATTAAAATAAAATACAGTAAGATATAATGCAAAATGAAATATGAAGGGTCTCATTTAAATTTTGCTTTGAACACAGCCTAAGTCATTATCACATGTTCTGGCTTAAAATTACCAGAAGAATGAGTCAAAGAAAAGCTACCCAATTTGCAAGCCATGCAGCAACAGTTTCAACCATGAGATAATCAATGTGTTTTCCTCCCTAGTTACAGGCCATTTTAATAATCTCAATTGTCTAGAAAACCTATCAGGCAGCTGTAACCCACAGCTCTGCCATCAGAGCTCACAGTTCCACCTTGGGAGCAGAAGCCATCTGCAGTGTAAACAGAGCACTGTGCAGTAATGTGCCTGGGAAATGAGTGTGGCCTCTGCAATGTTCCTTAATCATTTATTCATCTCAGTATTGCGGCATTTTATGGTTTCCCTCATGAGACAACTCCAATTATTCTCACAGTTTATCTAGGTTTCTGGAAAATTCTGTTGGAACATTGCCTTCCTACTCCATTTCTCCTGGTGATATGTTTATTGAGGAATACATTTTACCTTTACATTTTTATTTCTGAGGAAAAGCTGCTCACTAGATATTTCTTTTCCCCATGGTTCTGTAAGAGAGACACGAAATGGGAACCTGTGAAATAGAATAAAATAAATTGGGTCACCAAGATAATCATACACTTTGATCCTGATGCCCTGACCTATTTTTAAAAGCTGAGGAAAGAACAAGTTGTTTTCCCTCATCAGTGACTCCATGGGAATTTTCTCAGTGCAATGGTAACGTGGAGTACAAAGAAGCTATCTTTATTCTTGAGAGAGAATTGTATATTTTTAACTTTCAGAAAATGTCTATATTGTTCTTTAATTCTCAAACAATCTCCCACTTTGGTAATTCAGTAATGACAATGGCTGGCAAACTTGGACTGCAGTTCTATGGAAAAGGTCACTATAATTCTCAAAGATCCTTAGTCTTTGCAACAATTAAAAATAAAAATAGCAGAATTTGATCTTTCAAATCAGGTAAATAATTACTGGATTACATGAACCAGTTAATTGTTTTTGAGAAAAAATGGAGTAGTTTGGATCACAAATAGGTATCATTAAGGAAATGTAACTTATCCCTAGGATTACGTTTACCAGGAAAAGCTTACACATTTAAGTCAATTCCAGATTACCCAAAAAGGGTAGTCACAGAAAGGGTAAAGATAATCTGAATCCTTCTTTGATTTTCTTTTTCTCTCT
>NW_004955430.1:21668736-21710462 GCF_000276665.1 Chinchilla lanigera
GCTTTGCCGCTGAGCTAAATCCCCAGCCCCTGATTTTCTTTTTCTTACTTGACAGGCTTCATCTTGTCCTAGAGTCTCTATTCTATTCACAGTTGCACACAACAGTGCTTCATTACATCTAATGGTTTCTTTATTTTCTTCTCTCTCTATTTGTTTTTGTAATAACTGAACTGATTGACTCAACCTAAGGTCCCTTTATTAATAAAATTATTTATGCAGCCAACAATAAGCAAATATTTTGTGCTTCTGAGAATATAAATACGGACAAGATAAAAGTTTGGTGGTCACAGATGAGATATCCATAGATGAGAACTGTACTCCACTGGGGTCACTGCTGTGTCAGAGCACATGTAGAGTGGGAGACGCTAGTGCCACATTGTGGTGAAGAAGAGTCCTGTAGCCACACTGTCTGGCTTTAGTCCTGCTCTCACTATGTGCTTTAAATAAGTTACCATCAGGCATGGGAGCCAAGCTGACCCTGAACAATTTTGGGAGCCTAGCTGATCACACCTCCCGTCTCTTCCCTACCAGCATGGCAGCCAGGCTGAGCCTCAGACAGCTTTAGGAGCCTTGGTGAATGTGCTTTGCCCCCCACACACCCACACAGGAGCCAAGCTGAACCACAGACAGCTTCGGGAACGTTGGTGAGCTGACCCTCCCCCTCCCCCACTAGCATGGAAGCCACACTGAGCCCCAGACAGCTTCAGGAGCCTTGTTGACCATGCCCCACGCCCTCCACCCCACTGTGGGAGGGACACTGTGCACTAGGAATCTTCAAGAGCCTTGCTCCGTCATTCCCACAACAATGCGGGAGTGAGACTGAGCCCTGGGGAATCTCTGGGTCTTTGAAAATGACGAAACAAAGGAACAAAATGCAGTCTCACACCTCCACCCCACCTAGAACAAGTCCAGGAGACAATGATATAGAAGAGCCTGAAAGTTATGCACGTGAAACTTCTGAAATGATAGCAACTGAAGTAAAGAAAGAATTCCATCAGGCCATAGAAGAAATCAGATCAGAAATAATCTCTCAGGTAAAAAAGAAATGGCAATAATGAAAGAACTGCATAGTACAACTAAAGAAAACATAGATTAAAAAAAAACAGAGGAGCACAAAAAACGATGGAAACCTTCAATGAAGAAGATAGGAAAGAATTAGGGGGCATGAAACAGATTAAAACAGATATCCAGGAAATTACAATTTCCATCAAAAGCTGGCAAAACCACTTGAATGAAGCTAAAGACAGACTTTCAGACCTGGAAGACAGCATTGCAGCTAATGATTGCAAAAAGAAGAATCTCTTAAAAATAACAAGGAAATAGGAAATAACAATTCAACAGCTGCAAGATAGTAGAAAGAAAAATAATGTAAGATTAATAGATGTCAAGGGCTGGGGATACAACTTAGTGACACAGTACTTTGCTTGGCAAGCACAAGGTCCTGAGTTTGATTCTCAGTACCAAAAAAAAAAAAGATTCACAGGTGTCCATGAAATAGCAGGAATCAACAGAAATGACATAAAAAGACTATTTGCAGAAGTAATAGCAAAAAATTTCCCAAGCATGGAAAATAATCTGACATACGGACAAATAAGTGAGGGATACAGAACTCGAATTGCCGTAACCAAAATAAATCTACACGAAGACATATAATAATCAAGATCCCAGAAATTCAGCAAAAGAACAGAATATTAAAAGTGGTTAGAGAAAAGAAACAGATTAACTATAAAGGAAAATCCATCAGAATCACAGCAGATTTCTTAACAAAAACCATCAAGTCAAGAAGAACATGTGCTTAGCCTTTCAGGTCCTGAAAGAAAACAATTTCCAACCCATTTTGACATACCTACAAAACTATACTTCAAAATTTAATGGACTAAAAAAATATTTCCATGATAAAGAAGAACTGAAAAACTTCATGAGTGCCAAATCAACCCTACAAAGAGTATTAAAAGATATTCTAGAAACAGACAAAAATTATCACAATTTCAAGAACAACAATAGAAAATAACCACCAAGCAGAGCAAGCAATTAAACAGGGAAAAAGGAGGAACAAGCAGCAGGAAAATAACATGGCAAAGATAAGTCAATACATATCAGTTATAACCATTAATGTAAATGGTCTCAATTCACCAATCAAAAGAAACAGACTGGCACAGTGGATCAAGAAATGAACTCTAACAATGTGCTGTGTACAAGAAACACATTTAACTCAAAGGGAAATTCATAGACTGAAAGTCAAAGTCTAGAAAACAATACTCCATGTGAAAGGAGCCCAGAAAAAAGTATCGGTAGCTATCCTTGAGACAATGTAGACTTCAAACCAGCAATCATGAAAAGAGATAAAGAAGGTCAGTACATATGTGTTAGGGGAAAACTGCAAGAGGAGGAGATAATAATCATAAATATCTATGCACCAAGTACAGGAGCACACAACTCTATAAGACAAATTTTAACAGATGTGAAAAATGAAATAAGAAGTAACACAATCACAACAGGGGACTTTAATAGCCTGTTGTCACAAAGAGGTAGATCAACTAGACAAAAAATCAGCAAAGACATAACAGAACTAAACCAATCCTGTGAACAAATGGACTTAGTAGACCTTTACAGAGTATTCCACCCAACAACATCAAAATACATTCTTTTAAGCTGCACATGGGATATTCTCTGAAATAGACCATATACTAGCCCATAGAACATGCTTAAATAAATACAAAGGAATTGAAATTAACCCATACATACTACCAGACCATAGTGCAATCAAATTGATAATTAATGACAAATCACAAAAACTCCATAAACACATGGAATTAAATAACACCATCCTGAACAACCACAGATGAGAAGAAATTCAACAATATTTACAATCCAAATGAAAATGTGGATACAGCTTACAGGAACCTGTCAGATGCAATGAAAGCATTCCTCAGGGGGAAATTTATAACAATGAATTTCCACATCATGAAAACAGAATGAGCACAAATAAACAATCTCATGCTGTACCTCAAGCTTCTAGAAAAAGAAGAGCAAGTCAAGACCAAAGCCCAAAGAAGGTAGGTGATTATAAAGATGAGAGCAGAAATTAATGCAATGGAGATTAAGAAAACAGTTCAAAGAATTAATGAATCAAAGAGTTGGTTCTTTGAAAGAATAAAAAAATTGATAAAACCCTAGCCAAATTTATCAAAAAAAGGAAAGAAAAAAAACCTCAAATTCATGCAATAAGGAATAAAAAGAATGAAATCACTACAGATCCTGTAGAAATTGAGAAGAGCATCAATATTTACTTTAAAAATTTTACTTTCATACAATAGAAATCCCAAGGGAAATGGACAGATTCCTAAATACATAAGAACTACCAAAGCTGAATCAAGAAGATATAAAAATTCTGAATAACTCAATATCAGCCAATGAAATTGAAAGTGTAATAAAAAACTTAACAACAGAGAAAAGCGAAGGCCCCAATGGCTTCACAGCTGAATTCTACAAGAAATTTAGATTTAATGCCAATTCTTCTCAAACTCTAATGAAACTGAAAGGGAAGGAATTTTCCCTAACTCTTTCCTGGAGGCAAGTATTAACCTGATAACAAAACGAGAAAAAAACCCAACCAAAAAAAGAGAACTACAGGCCAGTCTTCCTAATGAACATAGATACAAAAATTCGCAGTAAAATACTAGCAAACAATGCAGCAAACCATCAAGAAGATTATGCGCCACCGGTCCTGGGGATTTAGCTCAGCGGCAAAAGCGCCTGCCTGGCAAGTGCAAGGTCATGAGTTCGGTTCCTGGTACAGGAGAAAAACCAAAAAAAAAAAAAGATTATGCACCACCACCAAGTGGGATTTTAGCCCAGGAATGCAGAGATGATTCAATATATGGAAATCAATTAATGTAATATAAAATATCAATAGAGCCAAAGACAAAAATCACATGATCATCTCAATAGATGCAGAGAAAGTTTTTGATAAAGTCCAACACTCATTAATGATAAAAATCCTACAGAAAACAGGAATAGATGGTCTTCACCTCACTCTGATAAAAGTCATCTATGACAAACCAACAGCCAACATCATAATAAATGGACAGAAACTGAAAGCTTTCACTTTAAAATCAGGAAAAATACAAGGATGTTCACAGTCACCATTTCTACTCACTATAGCTCTGGAAATACTACCTAGAGCAATTAGACAAGAGAGAGAAATAAAAGGAATAAGGATAGAAAAGTAGGAAGTGAAATTATAATTATTTGCAAATGACATGATACTCTACATAGAAGACCTCAGAAAGTCCCCCAAAAGTCTTATAGTTTTAGTTACCAAATTCAATAGTGTAGCTGGATACAATGTTAATACCCAAAAATCAAAAGCATTCCCGTACACAAACAACAAACAGACTGAGAGAAAATTTAGGAAAACCAAACCTTTCATAATAGCATCTAAAAAATGAAATACTTAGGAATCAATCTAACGAAGGAAGTAAAATATCTATACAGTTAAAATTAAAGTATTTTGAAAAAGGAGACTGAAGAGGATTTCAGAAAATGAAAAGATATTCCTTGCTCTTGGATAGGAAGAACTGACATTGCGAAAATGCCCATATTGCCAAAATTGTTGTACAGATTAAATGCAATACCAATTAAAATACCATTAGTATACCTCACAGATCTAGAAAAAAGATTCTTAAAATTCATCTGGAACCAGAAGAGGCCTACAATTGCACAAGCAATCCTTAACAACAAAGGCAAGGCAGGAGGCATCACAGTCCCTGACTTGAAATCATACTATAAAGTTACTGTGATAAAATCAATATGGTACTAATAAAAAAGCAGACCTGAGGATCAATGGAACAGATTAGCAAATTCAGACACAACTACAAACATACTTAGTCACCTTATCTCTGACAAAGAGGCTAGAAAAACTGGCACATGCCAAAGACTAAAACTAGACCCATGTCTATCAGTATGCATTGAACTAAAGTCAAAATAAGTCTAAGATCTAAATGTTAAACCACAAACACTAAATTTACCAGAAGAGAAAATAGGTAGAAAGCTTAAAGGCATACAGGTAGGCAGAGAGTTCATGAACAAAAGCCAAACTGAACAGGAAATAATTCAAAGATCTCATCTTGTTAGAAAGTTTTTGCACATCAAAAGAAATCACCAACAGAGTAAAAAGAAAACTCATGGAGTTGGAAAAAAATTTTAGCCAACTTCCTCTCAAAGGACTTCTATCTAGAACATACAATGAATTGAAAAAAAAAATAACAGGCACCCAAAATTCAAAGACCCAATCCAAAAATGGGCATCTGAGATGAATATGTTCTTCTCAGATGAAGAAATACAAATGGCAAATAAATATATGAGAAAATGTTCAGCATCATTGGTCATTCAATAAATGCAATTATAACAATACTGAGATTACATCTCACCCCAGTAAGAACGGCTATCATAAAGAAATCGACCAATAATAAATGCTGGCAGGGCTAGGAGGAAAAGGAACCCTTCTCTGCTAGCAGTGGGCATAGACTGGTGAAACCACTGTGGAAATCAGTGGAGATTCCTCACAAAACTAGGATTAGAAGTCCCACTTAACCCAGCTATTCCCCTTCTGGGTATTTTCCCAGAAGAATTAAAAACAGTACCACCATGATATATGGGCACCCATGTTTATAGCAGCAAAATTTATCATAGCTAAATCTTGGAAACAACCTAAATGCCCATCAGTGAAGGAATGGATAAAAAAGATGTGATGTTTTTATACAATGGAGTATTACTCAGCTATTAAAAAAGATAAAGTTGAGACTCTAATAGGTAGATTTATTTCACTCATAAGTGAAATAAATCAGATCCACATTTGTAAACATCATATTGCCTCCCTAGTGCAAGAACCAGAAAGACTAAATAAAACCCAAAATGTACAATAGAAATTTTGAAAGAGAAAGAAATTGTTCAGAGGGAAGGAATAGCTGGGATGAGGGAAAGGAGAGAGGGAAAGAAAGAAGGAATGGATATAGATAGATAGGAAGATAGATGATACGTAGATAGATAGATGATAGATAGATGTATAGATAGATGACAGATAGATAGCTGGGATAACTATATGGCTGATGTCTCTTGGTCTATTGAAAGGAACAGTTAATGCTTAATTTTTTTGACCAATTTTGCATGCTTATATAAGATAATCTAAACAACTAATTTAAAGACAACAATATGAAATATAACAGCCATTGGTGAATTTCTACCATCTTGTTTAGTGAAGCTCTGTATCATTTCCAGTGTTTTCTATTTTTTTTATTCTCTTTAGTGGTTTGATCAATCTTGCATTCTTACATCTGTTACTCTGAGCAATTTCACTGAAGATAACAATATGTAATATAATAACCACTGTAAGTTCCTATCATATTGTTTTGAAACCCTGTATCATTTTTATTGTTTTTGTATTGTTTTGTTTTTGTCTATGTTGTTATTTTGTTTTTTTTATTCTCTTTAAAATAAAAATAAATAAATAAATAAATAAGTTACTCTTTCCAGGTCTCAGTTTCCTCATCTGAAAAGTGGGGATATTGATGATACTGTACCTACCTCATAAATTGCTTGAATTATTAAGTTAAGAAATATTTGTAAAGCACTTAGAAGAGCATCTGCCTCTAGTAGTTTGTTCTTCTTACCAGTGCTATGAAATTTCATAGCTCTACAATGACTAATTCTACTTGATGAATTTTCAGGAGACCTTGCACTAGAGTGGTCTTCTCAAGGACACCTCAAGAGAGAGCACAGATTTCTATCCCAAACACCCTGGAAATGCCACAGACACTTCCATATTTCAAAGTACCAACTAATGCAAGTACACAAATTCTAAGTTTCAATGCAATGCTCTTTGCCCAAGTTCCTAGCCTTCCACCATAAAGAAATCATTACTTCCTGCTATAAACAGCTGTCATAAAATCATCTCAGAATTTCCTCATGAATGATCCTAGTTTTGAAAAAGTACTTTTACTCAAGACATCAATTATTTTAGTGTAAATGCATCATTAACATCTATCCTGAATTTCCTTGGGCTGCACTGGGGCTTCAGAATGATAGCAGGTGGTGACTGAACTGTGCTCAGGACATTCTGGAATAGACTTCAGTCTCAAGCTAGGTTCAGACAGTTGCTGAGAATAAAATCTGCCTGGCTAGATTTATTCATAATTAATTACCATATTCTGTGTATACCCAGGAATTTTAGACCATCGGTAAATTATTTAAGTGAATTCGGGTCACATCCAACCAATAATATATCTTTCCTTGTGCATCAAAATGAAAACAAATTTTGAATTAATGAGTTTTCAGTTCCTGGACTGATTTTGTGCTATATGATAGCTAAAATATTAAAATGGGAATATATTAAATATTGTAGCTACTTTATATTTCTGTAAATTTAAGTATGACCTAGCTTGAGATGAAAGCTTTGAATGTGATAAGGAATGTAGACTTCATCATTCAGGTGGAGGGGAGGTAGGAGACCATAGACACACAGCTGGATGAAATTAAGAAAATCCTTCTACCTACCATGAGGAAAAGGGTAGGAGGCTGGACATAGACAGAGAAAAGTAAGAAACCTTCATAGAGGCTGCTGTAGTAACCAACATTATTATTTTTTTTTATTTTGGAAGCATTAAAGATTCTCAAGAAGAGACAGAATTAGTACAAATAGATCCTATGTACTACTTTTAACCTAGCTTCTTCCAACGGTAAGAACATACACAACAATAATACACTATCAAAACCAGGGAACTGACAATAATCCGGTACTGGTGGGTAGACAACAGACCTTCCTCAGATTTTACCAATTTTTGCACATCTGTAGGTTTATGAAATCTTGTCACATGTAAATATTCATGAAAGTACCATCACAATAAGAATGCATCCCAAAAGAGAGTTGATAAGAGCTTGAATATAGAAAAATAAGAAAGACAATATGCAATAAATATCTAGCACACAAAAAGATCCTAGTAGTTCAGTGCTTAGATTTTGGAACCAGACAGTGGCAAGCTATATCTCAGCTCCACCACACACTGGCTCTGTAATTTGGGATGCTGTGCGACCTGTTGATACCTCAGTTCAGTTAGATGCCAAATGGAAAGAGTAATAATACTTTTTAGTGAAAATCAGAAAGCATAGAAAAGATGCAGGCACATGACAAATGCTATGAATATGTTAACTATTACAGTGAAGTGGCATCCACATGGGTGTGGAGGTGAATAAAAGCTCAAGTCTTGAGCTTATTTTGTTGTAGATGGCGCTGCTGTCCACTGAGGCAGAAAGACAGGTTTGGTGGGGGAAGAGATCAGTAAACTCTGAGGAGCATTTTCATGCAAAAGAGGATTGGAGAATTCGTGATGGAGCTGAGGTTCAGTAATGTGTCAAATTTCTATCCCCTATAAAATCTGGCATAAGGTTTATCTAGAAAGGAATATTACTTCTTATGGCAATATTCTGTAAGAGATGTTTTCTCTAGTTCATGTGGTTTCCCTAATATGTAAGTGTGGCAACAAACGTCAGAGTACACAGAACACAGAGTGTGGCCTGTAAAATCCTTGACCGGTATGACAGGGAGAATTTGATCACCATATTATTGGCTGTTTCAGGAGCCTTGATGTCATTTTGAATGTCCTCAGGTAATTCACACTCTGAGAATTTTTCAGCAGCTCTCTTTTACAGATTTGGCTATTGTACTTCATTTGGTGGCACAATAGACCATAACAATTTTGAACATAAAGTAGGCTGCATCTCTCTGATGGGCCTTTTTACTGTACACATTGTGGAAACCTGCTACATTCTCCTGGCTCTGGGTTTTGGGGAGAAATGGTCAGTCAAAACACAGCAAGGCATTTCTCTAGAAGCCATGATTGTCAGAACACAGGCACTTATGTCAAGCACTACAAATTTAGTTTTGTCTTCTGGGAATTTAAGTCACAAAGAGATAGAAGGATGATGAGTAGTACTACCTTCTAGAAGTCCTTTAGAGAGAAGAATTGCGAGGATCCTAGGCCTTGCCGTCATTTATCCCTTCTTTCTTTCTGTGAGAAGTGTCCCTTTCATGCACCCCTTGCCCTGTAACTAGTATTTCCTTTCATTAGTGTTCTTACCAGTTGCTTGCAGCTGAAGAATGTGAACTCTCAATTCTTTACTGACAAGACTATACCTCTGTCCACAATATAAGGTGGAACAAAATTTAAATTCTCAATTGGTAGTATCTCAGTATTACATATATGCTTATATTTGCCCTCACAATTTTATACCAGTAATTTACTTAGAAAAAAAATCAGATAAGCTTGGAGATATATTTATAGGATGGTTATTGAAAAAATCTAGACCTCAAATATGCAAGCAAATGATTGATCAAATAAACTTGTTATATACAAACATAATTGAATATTTAAAATGATTAAAAATGATAGCATACACATATTTACTAACTAGAAGAGAATGTCATGACATATTAAGCAACAAAACCAAAACATTAAATACACAATGTACTTGCCATCCAATGTATATAACACAGACTGTGCATACGAGTGTGGGTGGGCGTGCATTTATGTATGGAGGTGGCTGTGTGTGCAGCCAAAGAAGTCTGAAAATATATCTATCAAATTCTAAAAATGAGAATTCCCTCTGGGAGATGGCTTTTATGTTGTACTTCATCTTTGTTTTATATTGTTTATATTCTTTTCTATAACTATATATTACAAATGAGCAAATGGTATTCTATTTGTAAGTAGAATTTTCCTTTTAAAAATGAAATATCAGGGCTGGGAATTTAGCTCAGCAGCACTGTGCCTGCCTGGCAAGCTCAAGGTCATGAGTTCAGTTCCAGGTACTGGGAAAAATAAAAAATAAATAAAAAATAAAAAATAAAAATGAAATATCTTCCCCTATGCAGAAGCAATGTGTGCTTCTTTTTACTGAATGGGAGCACCTTACCCACACCCAAGGCAGACTGAGTCTGATGTTTTGCAGACAGGAGAGAGAGTTGCATGTGGAATAGACTCAGGTTTACCTGTGTTGAGTGAAGAGGATTGATTCCAAAGCCTCAAATACGTGACAGCCACAGGTATGGCATGTGTTCTAGTCTCCTATGGCTGCTATAACAAATTGTTATAGTAATTACAATAATTATATGAAGACTTTATGGCTTAGAACGGCAGAAATTTATTGTGTTACAGTTCTGGAAGCCAGACGTCTGAAAGTAATACCCCTAATTTGACTATAAAGTATAAGAAATGCTTGTACTCCTTCCACAGGTTCTAAAAAGAATTGACTTCTTGTTTATTCCAGTTTCTGGAAGGTACTGGCATTTCTTGGCTTGTGGCCACATCTCTCCTATCTCTGCCTCTGAGGTTACATTGCTTTCTTCTCAGCTGTCTGCAGTAAATGTCCTCTCTTCCTTATAAGGACACTTGTGACTCAGCCTGGGGCCCATGAGCTTGGGCCTCATGAGGATAATTCATGCTAATTTCCTCATGATGAATCTTATATCTACAAAGATCTTTTTTCCATATAAGGTAATATTTATAGTTTTCAGGAAGAACTGAGTCATAGGAAGATATTAGTTTACCACAGTATGTCGTCATAAAAATAAGAATTGTACCTTAATTTTGATAAGATTATTGATTGTCTTTTTATATATCAGAAATATACACTTGATCCCATAGATTAAAACAATATTAGAATGTAAATTTAATATTTGAAGTTTCAGAATGAAGCAAGCATCACATTGACACTCTAAAAAGATGATGAATATATGTATTTGATATCTTCACAGTTATAAAGTTCATTAATCTAAAGAGTCTAGATGACTATGGGTCTAGGAAGAAAAAATGGCACAAACAAATGGGATAATAAAGCAAGAGTTTAGAGAAACAATGGGTAGTGATAGCAAGAGTGGTAGGAGTAAGCCAATTCTAGTTTGAAAGAGGCTAAGGCAGAGATACTCAAAATGTGGAGAGAGCTGATGCTGTCACTATGCCTTCAGAGAAAGGCTGCTAGGCCAGAGCTATGGTCTTTGGAGGAGGAGCATGGTTACTGCCACCTCAGCCTGGAGTGAATGAGCAGATGCTCTACAGCGGCTAAATCAATGGGAAACAAGGTATTCAGGGAACCGATTAATGCTGTCTCTGCAAATCAGGCTCCTAAAGCAAGGTCAAGATGGAGAAGGAGGAATGATGGATGTGGCTCTTGGGGAAGGGAGACTGTATCTAGAACATGCTGCTAAGGGAAGAGAACAAAAATATCTTAGGAGAAAAGGGGGAAGGGGAGAATTTCAGGAAGGCAGATGGGTTCATACTTCAACTGTTCCTGAGTGGTCGAGTGAGATGAGGAGTCAGAGATGTTCAGTGATGTTTTAAGTCTGGATCCTTGGCTAACTAAGCCAGTTTTGAGAAGGTACCATGGTGAGGGACAATCAGGTCAACATCACCTGAAGTGTGAGTGTGGTAAGTGCAGATAGAAGAAGAAACTAAAAACTCCTTTCACGTTTCCTAGGGATGGTAGAGCTGGGAAATGAGATGAAAGAAAAGCATGTTTTCTCCCAAAATGAGCAAAATCCTCACTAGATGAGTGTTTTAATGGAGGATGAAGGTGAGAGGGAGTAGGAGCGAGCCATGAAGTGTCCTGCTTCTCGGCCCGGAAAGGAGTGCTATGAAGAGTGAGCCATGTCTGCCAGGAGGCAAGGTGGAGACAGACACAGACAAGTTAGGTAACTAATCCTCATCCAGCCTCTTCATTGTCTGCACGAAGTTGTGATCCAAAACTGGGAGTCAGTTACTTATCATTCTGATAGTATCTTTTACATTTTAGCAATTGGTCAGTATTTGCAAATTTATGTCACTCATACTATTGAGGAAATGCCAAACAATTGTAAATTTTTCACAGAATATTTTTATTTTGTAATTACTCTTCTAGTTGTCATGTACATGGCCTTCCATTTACACTGGCATTACATTTATAGATTATTCTTAGTGAAATTTTATGAAGGGTCTTTTTTGAGACATGGTCTCGCTGTGCAGTTCAAGTTGGCATGGAACTCACTTTGTAGCCCAGGGTGGCCTTGAACTCACAGTGATCCTCCTACCTCAGCCTCCCAAGTGCCGGGATTACAGGTGTGGCCGCCATGTCCAGCTGTGAAATGTTTTCAAAACAAGAAAAGTTTATTTACATTTAATTATATAAATACTACACAGAAATGATGGCCGTTCTGCAATTGTGAAGAAGGCACATGAATGAATCTCATGTGAGATATATCGTGCTGTCTGTGTGGCTTATTTTCAAGATTAATTTTGCATTCATTGATGTAGGAGTTCAATTTTCTGTCTGAAGTCTTAATCAGGAGTTATCATCTTGAGCAAGTAAGGATGCAAAAAGCACCTGAAGAGTTAAATAAGAGATGAAATATCAACTCCAGCATTTTGCTGAGTGGACAAAAGGATCATCCTAGGAATGGATTATATCATTTAATTAAAGAGAAATCCCCTGACTAATTACATGGAGAGGCAAAAGCCATTTAAACTGGTGATGCTAGGGAGAGATTATTGCAGTGTTTTTCTTTGGCCAAAATAGAGTAAATGGAGATAGCTTTACAATTTGAGTTTTGTTATTCGTACTATCATCTATTTGCTGACAAATTTTCAATACTTACAGGTTTATTCAGGCCTATTAAAAGCCTCAAAGCAACAGGAAGTGTTATAAATATTTGAACAGAGAGTTGAATGTCTTGAATGCTAAATAAATCATTTGAATTGGAACGAGTGCTCTGGCGGTGTTACTGCTACGTGACTGCCCTTGGTTCCCTCCTTGCTTGCTCTGTGATGTCTACACTTTGCTAATCCAGTCATGGCCCAGCCACCACTGACTGAGGAAAGCCCTATTTTCATTTCAAAGGGCTGCTCCTCATCTTGAAAACTAATAACAAGCAGAAACATTTGTGAGAACAGTAAATCAATTTGTTTCCTAATAATTAAAGTTGTACAACTCAATAACCTTTCTATATAATCAGTTAGCTTCACCTTGAAGGTTTTAGCTATCTGTAGTGTAATAACCCAATAATTTCAAGAGGGCTTCTTGTAAAAGTCCGATGTGACTGTGACCCACCCACAAGTCTTTAAGGCCCTGACCCTTTTGAGAGGCAGCTCCTTTTTCATTTTCATACTTGAAAGCTTTAGATTCCAACACTCCTGTATACTTAGGACATAAAGGATGTTCTCTGGCATTGACCTCCTTTCAGAATCAAGTTCAGTCCAGTATTCTATCTATAACTGTTGCTACAATGAACTGAAATGTGCTGCTTAGATTTGACATTTATATTATCTGTGCATTGGATTTAATCTCTCAGCTCTTTGACCTCCCCCTACAGATGATGTATTGGTTTGCTATGCTTTGCTGTATTTTTCTTTGTTTTGTTTTGCCTTGTTTTGAAATAGGATCTCACTATGTAGCCCAGCTGGCCTCAGTCTCATGGTGATCTCCTACCTCAGCCTCCTCATTACCAGGATTGCAGGCTTACACCATCACACTCGCTCCTTAGGGTTTCTATAACCAACTGCTGCAAAGTGAAACTTATTGTCTTGTTATTCTGGAATCTAGACTTCTTGTGTAGACAGACTTGTTCTCTCTGAGGGCTGAGAAAGAGAATCCTTTTTCATTTCTTCCAAGTTTCTGATGGTGTCCAGAAATCTTTGCTGTTCCATGGCTTGTCATTGCCTAACTCCAGTTTCTGCCTCTGTTGTGACATCCCATTCTTTCTCTGTACATGTCTATTTTTCCATCTTTCAAAGAAATCAGTCATTTAATTAGGGTATACTGTAGCCCAACTTCACCTATAATTTCAAAATGTAGCTCCAGCTTTGGGGACATCTTCTAGCACAATTCTGTTCAATGAGCATTTTCTGTTTTGCTCAATTATATTTACCCACAGATGGTGCCACCACACTGCTATATCAGACCACAACAAACCTGAGCATTGTGCAGCTGAAAGAAGCTAAAGCTATTGGGAATCTAGGAGATGATTCAAGTGAGACTGTTTCCAAGGGATTCTAAATAGCATTGACTGACCCCAACTGATAAAGTCCCTGAGGATAAGCTAAAACACTGGGACAGATGGATAAGCACCCAACAAAATCTGGGCTGAGAAGAATAAAGCACTACAGTGTGAGATACTGAGACAGAGCTGTCTGATCATTTCATGAGAGCAGGAAGACAAAGGCTAAAGACATTCCCTATAGCCAAATTTTATTGAACAGTTTTTTTCTTGTTTGCTTCACTGTGACTTGGTGCTTTATATTCATTATATCATTCAACCTTAAGTTGTCCTGTGACATAAATATTATTATAATCTGTGCATTACAGATGCTAAAACTGAAGTTGAGAGATGTATAGATAAAATGTTTTCTAAATTATTTTTAGACAGAACTTGACAAGAGGAGACATTATTGAGTAACAATTTGGGTTGGATTGTTAAAGTAGCATTAACTGCCCTCCCTGGACCTTCACAATTTTGTGTGCCAGTTTCCATTCAGTCATGCAAGGTGGGCTTGGATTTAATCTCTCACATTCAGTCATGTAAGGTGGGTTTGGATTTAATCCAATGCACAGTCTTAACTGGCCATCACATGGAGGAAATAAGAGCAAATAAATGATGAATCTGTTAATTTTCCTGGGAATAGAAATGGACTCTCATTCTAAACATTCATAATTTAATCTGCTGTTTCTGTGTGAGTGCAGACTTCATAACTCTTAATCCAAATGAGTCCTGTGCCCTGTGTTTCCTTTGCCAGTGAAAGACTATTCCTGACTCTGAACACTATCACTTGTCCTCATAGTGCCTTTTCCCTTTTTCACCCTTCTCGTGCCTAGGACTTGGAATGGTCCCCTTAGTCATGATTTATTGAATACCCAGGTAGAAGCGAATCTCTTCTTATGGCTTTCAGGACCCTCATCTCTAGGACTAGTCCATTGTAATCATGCAAACACTTCCTCAGGGAAGAAGGATAGTCTAGAGCCATGAGGGCAGAAAGTAAACCCTCGTCCCTTCTGGAGCAAGTGGGAATCTCTAGACCTAGTCAGAATAGTTTTCACCCGGGAGAGTAAGTCTGACTAAGCAAGGAGGAAGAGTCAACTCTCATCTCTAGGATGTAGAGAAAAAATAAAGTAAGTTTTAGAAGCTGCCTGGATAAACAGCAAATGCAAGGGAGTTTCCAAAAGGTTAAGGCTAGATGTCTGAACAGACAACAAGACCTATTCCAAAAACCAAATAGCACAAGATAAGCAAGACAGGGTGTGGACTCTGGAGGAAGCTTATGCAATACATAGAAAGATTTCTCCATCCATGTTTTCAGAATAAGTCGATTTGGAAGATAAGGTGATCAAAATCATTGTGTTGATTTGGACAAAGAGAAATTATATCTAAGAGCAATCTAATCAATAGCGACTCCATGCTGGGGTCTGTGGTGAGAATCAAGTAGTCTTTCTGCACATTTTTTACCACTCATCTTTTCTTGGAGATGAATGCAATAATTCAACAGAAATGCTTTATTCACAAGCAGAACCACTGCCACAGTCAAGCATTTGCTGAAGTACCATTCCAGGAGGAATATACTGCAGGCATTTTGCCAATACATGCACTATTTCTGCTACTGAGTCTTTATTGGCATCAAAAGAATTTTTCTAAGCATCATTAAAATAATAAAGATCCTAAAATATCTGATCCTCTAAAGAATTTACTAAGCAAGCAGAGCAGCCTGTTGGAAGGAGAAGCAATTCATTACAAGGTATTTTAGCAGGTCTTTTGGTAGTATCCTTGCTCCTAATCTAGGTAGTAGATGATGTCAGACCTTGCTTTTCTTTTTTATCTTTTTTGGCTCATGAAAAGCACACCAGCCCAGAACTGACATGTCCACTAGGCACAATTTTACTGATCTGTCTTCTTTCGTCTTAGTAAAAAATAAGGTTGACTTTCTCTTCCTTTTTAAGCCCCAATATTTATTAAATGCCATTATGGCCACTATTGAAAGTCTAGAGGGGAAAAAAAATCCCCTAGGAGACCAGGAGAAATGTTCTTTTGAAGCATTTATCCATTTTGATCATTCAAGGACATCTCTACAGTTAGTCAAAGCGGGCATGGGGCTGAGACTGTAAGATCATCACTACTTCTGAGCAGAGAAGGGCTCCCTAATGGAGATGTGAGTGAGAAACTTCAACCCAAGTAGGCCAATGACTTCTGCTTCTTTCTTCTCTAAGTGTCTTCTTTCTAAATACTCTTCACTTTAAAGCAAGCAAAGGGCTGTCCTGTGTTTATGCATATAATTTCAAATTCAAAATAATGCCTGACATGTCTGCTGAAGTTACTTCAGACAGTTTATAATTTCTGATGTACTTCCATCCTAGTCTTTGTCATTCAATATAAAACCTGAATATTAGAAAAAATTCTGCTTGGAATTAATTCTTGATTCCATTTATTTTCTGTTCCAAGGCAAAAAACTCTCAGAAGATAACAACTGAAATTAACATTTCAGTTTTAACCTCAGATAGAAGTGATGTCTACTCAAATCTCTGCCAGAGAGAACAGAGTTGTCACATCAGTGGCCCAGTGCACGCCAGGTTTTTCAGAAGGTTTAAAGTGTGTTATAAACTCTCCAGGGAAATACCTATGCTCCCAGACTTTGGGGAAAAAGATCTTATCACGTCAGATTGTGTTATTATCTGTGCTTATATTTCTCTTTTCCTGCTGGGCTAACAAACCCAACCATGCAATGCTACTGGTTATTTCCCACAGTAAGGAGTGAATGTTCCAGGGAACCTAAGATAGATGAGGGCATTAAAGTTGCTGAATAAACAAAAATAAGGGAAAATTGAAGAAAAGATCTCTGCTGTCTTAAATGCAAATATTCTCCAGTAAAATGTAGACAATTAGAGTGACCTAAACCAGGGTTCAGCAAACTACAGCCAAATTATCCAACCCCTTGGCTTCCTATATTTTAATGAAGTTTTATTGGAGCACAGCATGCTAATGTGTTTCTGTAATATATGTGACTGCTAACTCACTGCAGCAGCAGCTGGACTGTTGTGTCAGGGACTGTATGGGCCACAGAGCCAAACATTTGCTACTTGATCTTTTGCAGGAACAAAAAGGGTGACTCCCTGATTAAATGACATACAAATATAGCACACAAATAAGTAAGCCACAATTACTGAGTGCTAATAGTTAATACAGCTAAGCTGGTACTGCTGCAGGGCTTTCAGTGGAAACAATAAGATGCATCACATCTCTCTGAGAAATAGGTCTTTTGACCTCTTTAGGGCACTGATTTTAGCAGCTGGGCTAGAGCAAAGCCATCATTGATGTGTTGGATGCAATAGGTCCCATGCAGATGGAGCACCTTTAAAATCATAAAGGGGGGCTGGGGATTTAGCTCAGCGGCACAGCGCCTGCCTGGCAAGTGCAAGGTAGTGAGTCCGATTCTTGGTACCGGAAAAAAAACAAAAATAATTAAATAAATAAAATCATAAAGGATGTGAGGTCAGGGGACCAAGGCAAATGCAAAAGTGATATGTTGGAGGCAGTAATGGCAAATAGCACCTAGGAGAATAAAATTATCCTCCAATCTCTCCTAGTCTTATTTTCCCGAAGGACAGTGGAAGAAGGCATTTAATTCTCCACTCACTGTGGTGTAAAGACTGAAACTATTATGATTGGATACTGGATGAAGGAATGATTTCAGAAGCTAAAGAGTTTGATGATAAATTGCAAACATTTGACCTCTGCTATGTATAATTGTTGTATTTCATATTGAAGATATTGTATGAATCAAAAGGTCATACTAAATGCTTTAAATACATTCCTTAATTTAGCTACAGTTTTGTGCACTAAGCCTCATTATCATTACAGAATAATATTATCATGTTCATGGTAACTTCCTAAATCACACAGTACAAGGGTCATTTGGGGCCTGATAGCCTACACTTTCCTGAATAACAAACAAATCCCACATCTTAATGCCTAACACAACATCTATTATTTCCTGTTTATGTCACATGTTCACTATGGGTCTGTAGCAGTATCTGCCTACAATTGTCATTCAATGAATGAACCAGCAGAACATTCATCTTGACCCATGTTTTGATCACTGTGCTTGGGAAAATAATACTGCAGCACTTCCTACTGCCCACAGTTTGCTCCATGAAAGCGTAGCACAAATCTTCCCAACTCACATTTCTTCAGGAGGATCACAGCCCACTTTTGTCTGACTTTTCCCACACATTTCATAATTTATATGTGTTCATCTTATTACAATAATATGATTCATAGGCATTTTTCACCCAAACTCTAAATACAAGGAGGGCCACATTGACATTTACTAGTTGAAGAAATATGTACTTTCTCTTATACACACCATCCTAGAGACTAGAACTATAGCAGAAAAAAAGAGAAAAATATCAGTTCTCACTGAACTTTAATTCAAGGAGAAAAAGTAAATACATTAAATATATAACTCAGTAAATATAATTTAGCAAAATATGTAGGACAAGCGATGACAAATGCTATGGAAAAGTAAGACCTGGAAATTGATACCAAATGTTAAATGTTGGAGCTAAAATGCTTCTCTGCCTATGGTACCTAATAGCATTTGGTCCTGGGCATGACAGAGAGAGATGGCCTGAGAGTGCTGGGGGGCCCATGCCAACCGATAAAAACTGGCATAAAAGCCAGGTACATGTTAGTTCTGGTTTCTTAAGCCCAATAAAGGTGCTGAGGCTGTGACTCGTAGAGAACTGGGAGGGGCAAATATCTCACGATCATCCAGTTTCCTGAGGCCCCTTCCAGATGGAGGTCAAAAGGTTGTAGGAAGAGCAGCTGCATGATAACATTCATATCTTGGACTCTGATGCTTCCTTAAATAGAAGATAATTGTAACCAATAAAATAAAGTTCCATAAAAGAAGTCTTCGTGGGATGTGTTGAGGAGAGGGGAAGGAATCTGTTTGGCACTAAAACAAACAGGAAACTCTGGACATGTACCTCGTGTTTGTGAGTGAATAGAGTTTAAAGATAAGCCTGTCTTGGGTCTGGCTGAGAGAGGATTGTGATGTTTCTGTTCATTTATAATGACTGACATGCTTGTAATGAATTTTCTACACCAAATTCTGGTCCTTGTTTCCATCTTCCTAAAATAATTCTCAAGCCGGGTGTGGCGGCACACACCTGTAAGCCCAGCATGAGGCAGGAGAATCATCGCAAGTTCAGAACCACGAAGGGCTGCAAAGTGAGCTCAAGGCCAACCTGAACTGCCTAGGGAGACTCTGTTTCAAAAAGATAAAAATAAAACAATAACAACAACAAAAAAAACCTAAAATAACACTTTCATTTTCTCACTTCCCTTCCCAAGCCCTCTGCCCTTTTCAGTAGCTCCCATTGGTAGCTCAAGGGATGTTTTAAAGCCAAATAATACTCCTTACATTCAGTAATGCCTTTCTATTTTCCCCAGCAATTTTTCCAACTTGCTATCAATCTTCATGTTAAGGTTTCCCAGAAAATGTGTGGATAAAAAATACCACTTTTATAAATGGCTTTTTCTATTAGCCTGGCTCATCCCACCTTGTCAAAACACTTAGCCATGAGATAGTGAGTCCCTTAAAGTTCTGGCTCAGATTTCAATTTGCCAATGACCTTGAGTGGATGAATCACTTTAGCATTGTGACAAAAAAGGTTCCTGGGGAAATACACTATTATTCATTTTCGTGCTTGAACTAGAGAGTAAGAACTCAAGGTTTCTTACTATTTGAACAGTGCCCTGTAGTTGAAAAGAAAATGTTACAAACATCTAATTATGTTACCTTGATGTATTAGATATAAAAGGGAAGCTGGTGTCCAGCAGTAGACCCTCAGAGCTCAGGTTTCCCTAGAGAAATACTAAGACACCATTGTGGTTCTTCAACTGAGCCTTTATCCTTAAACCAGCAAGCCCATTCCCTGGATTCCCTCCTTGCCTCCAACTCTACCAGCCTACTTCATAATAGGAATATGAGAGTGATCTCTTATTACATATGTACAATGTGCCAGCTACTGTTATACTTACGGCATAAACAGAAATAATGGTTCACACATCCAGGTTTGGATAGTGCTCACTTGATCTTTGCCATGTGATTTATCAATTCCTTTTGAGGCAGAATGTATTTCCTGCCCCATTGATATTAAGCTTGGTCATGTAGTTTGCTTTGGCCAGTAGACTACAATGAATCAATGATGTGCTACTTACAAATTTTTGCCTAAAGAAATCTGGAATTTATACACTCTCTGTCATCTTAAATTTCTTGCATGGAAACCAGTTTAAGCTAAGCAACTCAAAGGTGAAAAATACTTGTCTCAGTTACCTGAATTACCTTAATATTCAGCCAACATCTGGTAAGCCTCCACACATGCATATATGTTAGTAAACATCTCCTAGTCTGCCTGCCACCTGGTACCGAATATGGTGACAAGCCCAAATTATACCGACTAAGCAAGCCTAGATCAGCAACAACGTCAAGCTAACCCATAAATTCAAGAAAAACGAGTGGTTTTTATTTAAATTATGAGTATTAGATTGTTTAATCTGCAATAATAACTGATAAGCATTTTGTAAAGATCAATTAAAATCTTATTCAATCACTATTTCCATTTTGTACAAGAGAAAACAGATTTAGACAGCATAAAGACCACATAGCCAGCTAAGATTCTAAACTCAAGTGTCTGCTAATTAAAAATATGACATATGATTCTTCATATATCACAGTGGATTTCTCTTCTTGTTTTTTTTTAATGATAACCAACTGAGATTTATTAAAATTAGGGTTTTCTATTTAAGATGAAGGATTCCCTTCTATTTGACTCAAAATGAAAATCAGAGGTCACTCTGATTTGGGGGGGGTCTTTGTTGTCTTCTGAAATTTGCCTGAAGGAATTGTCAGTAAAAAAAGTAGGTACAAGGTATTTCAGAACACTGATAGAAACCTTTTTATGGTAATAACTGGCTTATGCAAATAATACTGTTTCCTACTCTACAATTTTCCAGTGCCCCTTCCTAATGAATGAACATAATTAATGAATCCTATCACTCAGCCAGAAAGAAATTTGTTAATATGCTGAAAAAGTAATTAGACAGGCCACTATATGCACAGTCATCTGAAGTTACTCTGTGAGAATGGAAGAATGAAGACTATCTGAGAAATTTCTGGAATTTCATGAAGATGCTGGCATGCAGCTTGATATATTGCTTGTGCCTGAGGCTAACTATGGGTTCCAAGGATGTGCTCACAATCAGTGCATATTTCCTGGAACAGAATATTGGAAAGATTACTCTTTATTCTTGGAGATTCTGATAAAGTAACTGTCTTCTCTTTAAATAGTCATCTGTTGTCAATTTGATTTGATTATTTACAAAGTTCAAAATGAGGCCTTCCTTGATTTTAAGCAGTTCAGTTTGGAGCATGCAATAGTCGCTAGTCTATTTTGAATATATCTTAAAAGTAGAGACGAGAAGCCTCAAAATTTCATAAAGCTTGTCTGTAGCTGAAGAAGAATGAAGAAAGCATCTTTCTGCTCACAGACAAATCAGCTACATTACACATTGTTGTAACTGCTTTCCAAATGTACAGCCCAAGGTGTGAAAAAACAGAATCCATGTGATGCCTGAATCATTCAAAGCTTTTTCTGTTTGTTCCGTTGTGCATGACAATTGTGTGCTATTGTTCTGATTTTCCATTCCATAATAAGCTGGAAAAGTTGACCTTCCTTTTTGACTCATTTTCACAAAATGGAAATACCTCTTCAATAGAGCTTTTTCTTGGCAGACTCGTGGCCCAAGAAGTAAAGTTAGAAGATAAACATTAAATACAGTTCTTCACTGCTACTTATTTAATTTTGTGAATGATAATGTCACATTATATTTATTAAATAAATGTTATAATTTAAATTCTATTTTTCTGCCTTGTACTACTATTGTTTAACTTTTAAAGTATATTTCATTGAATCAGATATAAGATGCTGTTAAGTTTTCTGATAGCTAACCCATTCTCTCATATTACTAGTATTTTTTGTTGTTCATTTAATTAGCTTAAGGTTTGTATCAATGGTTCGTATACAATAATAAAAATTTTCAAAATCTCAATTGTAATTTTATGCTTGGGTTAATAAATGGAAACATTCAGCAAGCTGCTAAATTTCATCACACATAAAAACATAAGACTTTTATGGCTAAAACGCATTTAAAATGTTTACTTTTATTTGAAAGTGAATATTCATTTACAAAAAATTAATTACAATGAAATATAGTGGTGATTCATGAACTTAATTAATTTCACAATTCTGCAAAAGAGGGTCACGATTGAGCTCATAGGAGAAAGTTCTGCTCATCATCTGATACAGAGTTTGCAAGCAGAACAAAATTTTGCCAAACACTTCTGCTTGCAAACCAAATTGTTAGCAAACAAAAATGAACCAAGGTACCACTGAATCTTCTTCATTTTACTGACCTGGTTACATTGCTTAAGTGTGATAGTGTATTACCTACTTTCCCCTCACTTAGATAAAATGCCCAATATCTGCAATTTAAAGAAGGAGAAGTTTATTTTGGCTGTTTCAATGGGTTCAGTCCATGGTCACTGGCTCCAAGGCAGAAATAGTGAAAGGGTGTGGTAGAGGAAAATGTACACAGTAGCTAGGAAGCAGAGAGAGAAGGGAGAAGAAGCAAGGCCTAGGAATAGGCCCTCACCCCTTTCAACCAGGCCTCACTTCCCAATGTAAGAATTTGGTGATGGGAGACATTCTAGATTTAAAAAGTAACAGATGACTATGTGATTATATGACTTGGTCCAAACACATTTAAAACTATCAGAAAAGGTATGATATTGTACATGAATCTTCAGCCTGAATAGTTCAAAAGCTATTGCTGAGGTTGCATTAAGAAAATATTTTGACTCAATATTTAGGCCAAGCTGAATGCGGATGTATCTTTGACTAGATTCTACTGGAAAATAAGTTTTAAGGTATGAAAAGACATATTTCCCAGAACTTTTGGATTTCTATTGTGGTATTTGGATGCAGTTCAGACAAAAATACCTGAATCTTTTTCATTCATTCTCCCTAACGAAAAGGGCAGAAATTAGCATATGCCAACCATGGTTCAGCCTTGTAAGTCACAGGTATTTTTGCTTATGGGAAAAAGAACTGACAAAGAAAGCACAAAACAAATGATGTAGAAAGAAACAAAAATACACTAATAAAAGGGAAAAAAAGAAAAAAGTAACAAAAACACTTAAGTAAAAGATAAATCAGCACAGGATGAAATAATTAAGAGACCAAAAACATTTATAACCATCAGGATCAAGAATTCCGGGGGCATTTTCCATACAGAGATACTGTCAAGGCCTCCTCTAGTGCTCGTAGAAGAGATATCTGTCTATGCCAAAGCTGACTAATGAAGGCAACTATATCAATTCCCCACTTCTGCCTCCTTGGACTTGTGCCCTTGCAGAATGTTAGGTGTGGATTAAACGTACAATATGCTACTACCAGATGTAGAAATACAGAGATGTGTCATACCATCTTGAGGGAACAGAAAAATTTTAAAGCAAGCATTTTTATTGTAGTATGTTGTTATGGCTTATAACTAGTTTTCCCCCACCAAAGCCTCATGCTTTCATGGGTGACTCTTTACAGGGCTGGCTGGACTAGGGCATGGAATACTGGGATTAAAGGCATGTTGTACTAAATTATTCCACTGATTGGAATTAGCATAGTTCTGGGTGTGGACAATGGAAGCTCCATACTGTGTATGGCTGGCACCAATCAATAAGCTTATAGACGAGACAGAACATAAAAGGAGAGGGAGAATATAAAAGGCTGTTCGCTGCCTTCTGTCTGCCATTCCTAGGAACAGACCTATGGAATTTAGCTTCTCTATTTCTGTAGAAAACTGTTTTTGCTGTTCCTATTTCCACTAGTGGCTGACACTTTCCAACAGGTAATGCTGTCATTCCTTTGATAGTCACATCTGGGATAAAGTAGGGTTTCAATTACTTTCTGAAGAGTTTTCACTCTCCCACTTTCTTTCCAAGCTGGCATGTGGAGAGCTTACACAGCCTCAGGGGACTTCCTGCCTCCCCACCTTTCTTCTTGGCTCCATGGTCCTGCAGGTGAACCATGGCCCATTGAGGCTCTTCTGCAGGCACAGGACAGTGCCACTTCTGAAGGTGTTCCCAGATGCTTCAACTCATAGACTTCCCTTGGCACACAGAAAAAACCATCTCCCTAAATTTCTGCCTTCATGCAGTAATTTTGTAGACTGTCGAGGACTCAACAGTTACCTGTACTAAAACCCTCTCAGTGACTGCCAAGTTTGTTCTTGGGTGTCCTCCAAACATAGCTGAAGGACATTGTAGGATGCAGTGGGTCACTGGGGGTCTCAAGCATTACCTTCAATGGTGATCCTTCCAAATCTCTTTCCTTCTCTTATCTAAAAAGCTTATACCTGGCTTTTCTCTTAGGTAAGAAAGCTGTCATACCATACTTTGCTTGGTAGTCTTTATTTGGGTTTAACCATCTTCCTTTTTATTGTCAAGATTGTATTTATAATTTAACTGTGACTTTTTAAAAAGTTAGATAAAAAAATAAAAGGACTTACCTAAAGTCTATTAAGAAGTATTGCACAAACAAGATCAAATTAGACATAGTATGTATTTAGCACATTAGAGTAAAACAAATAATAAATAGAAGTAGTATTAATTTCAGATTCAGACAACTCAGTAAAGGGAGACATCACAGATCATCTTCTCTCAGAGGCTCAGAGGGAAAAAGAAAGAAGCACAAACACACAAAGAATAGCACAATTATGAGAATATAGAAAGGGTTTTGTGCCCATAAGAAAGATTGAAAATGTCAAAAATTGGTGAGCTGGATTCTAAAGGATGCCCATTCTTTCCCTCCTGTGCCCATACATGCAGTACAGCTTTACATCCTCCTTAAGTGTGCACAGAGCTTGTGAATGTGACAGGGTGTCATCCTGTGATTAGGTTACTGCTACCTAGGTTACTACTACTTAGTTAACTTGGAGTTAACCAAAAAAGAGAGATTAGCTTGGATGGTGTAAGCAAGTGGAAGAAAGTGGAGTGTCAGAGAAGGGAGTAAATAGCACTGTTGCAAATTTCTTGAGGGAACTCAGAGGCAAGGACCTCAGTGTCACCTCTGGCTATTCACAGTGGTCTCTGGGTGGCAGCTGGTAATAAAATGGGAACCTCAGTTATACACCCACAGGAAATTAAATCTACCAATTTGTCAATTAAGTGAGCAACTTCTTTCTCGTTCACTGATGATGAGCTGAGGATCCCCCAAGCCATGTCCTGACTCCTGCCACAAGAACATCTTAAAGTAATAAGTGTCTCTACGTTTTTAGGGGTTAAGTTTATCTGATTTGTTATTTAGCAATAGATAATTTACATACTGAATTTAGCAGGCATCCAGGAAGCTGCAAACCTACCTTCCATAGACGCATGCCAGGGGCAAGGTAAGGGGAAAATAGAGCAAATAGCTTCACCAGTACACACACACACACACGCACACACACACACACACACACACACACATTTTAGAAAAGATGTCCATCTTGGAAGAGGTAGAAGGAGAGGCCTTTAATCACCTCTAAAAGGAGAAGCAACAATAAAAATTTCCACAAAATGGTCTACCATGAACACCTCTGAGTTCAAAGCCAGCCAAGGAAAACCTGTGGAGTTCTGAGGAAGGGCTCAAAATAGAAGAAGGAGGAAAATAATTATTGATTTCTCAATCTGTCTGTAGCAATAGTGGGAATTTATCCAGAGGTGATAAAAAAAAAGTAAGGAAAATCTTCAGAGGTAACAGGAAGTGGGAAGAAGAAATACTTGTGAAATTCTTCCCACATTGCACATGGAGGTAAGGCATAATAGTTACTGGATGTGAAAGTTTGATACAGATTAAAAGAACAACCTGGCCAACTTATGAACAGGATGTGAAGTTCCAATGCCTCAATGGAAATCGGAAAAAATATCTGAGTCCTAAAAGTACACATTCTTTCACTGAACCAGCATACCATGGCTAATATCCACTAATTGTCTGTATTATTCTTGGGTTGCTACATACTTTGAATAGTCCTTGGGTACAATACAATAGAAGAGAATAAACTTGGCCCTGACACATACCATGTTAAGAGCATCTAGCATAATAGAGATAGGAAGAGAGAAAAAGAGACATAGAAAAAGAAAGAATGAGAGGAAGAGATACAGATGGAGACAGAGAGATGTGTGATGTGTCTGGCCTAGTGTGTACAGTAAAATAAGGGGTAAAAGAGCTATAGCATACAAAAATACATAAAGAATCTTTGTGAGACAGAATATGACTGCATAAAAGAAAAAGATTCCTAGAAGTGCTTCCAGTGATAGATATAATAAATAAGATCATGACTTTAAGAACAGAAACTCAAAGACAAGATAAAAATACTGAGCAGAAATCATAAACATGATGAGGTGAAAATGCAGATTTCTGTTAAAATAAATGGAGGACAAAAGTCATTTAATTAAAATCCTTTTTTAAACAAACCCCAATAAGTAAACATGGATGATAATCAAACTGCTGTCAAAAAGAAAGAACAAAATGTAGTCATCTAAAATGCAAGCATGAAAAAGATGATACATAACTCAAGGGAATAAATTCTGTGACAATGAGGCCCACTAAGAAGATAACTGATCCCTTTAAAGAAAAAAAAAAAGAAAAGAAAATATCATCCATTTCATAAAATAAGATGTTCTTCAAGTAATATAATTAGTAAATAAGCAAATCAAAATGAAAATTGATATTAACAACTGACATAAAGACACAATATAGCCAAACAATGACATTAACTACCAAAAATATGGAATTTTCCAGGATTTATTTCGGTCCAGACTTCTCCAAAGTAACATTCAAATGAACCATAGCAACAACAATTCTATTTTTATGGGTAGAGAAAAACATAATCAAGCAGTATGATGTCTGCATACAATACCAAAAAAAGGGCAAGTTGGTTTTTGTAGACTAGGCAAGATGTAGAGGTTTTCAATCATGAATGTATGTGATATCAAATTACTAAGTACATTTTCCTTAAAAAAGCAGCCTACCCAGCAATGAAATTCAGACAAATATGTAATAAAAGAAGACACAGAGAAGAGATCAACAGTGAACACTGAGTAAACAACTATGGGATATCCACTGACAAGAAGTAAATCTATTAGTCACTTCCCCACTGTTAGGACAAAACACTGAACACTCACCACTTAAAGGATGTTTATTTTGGCTCATGTTCTCAGGGGTTCAGTCCATGGTAAGCTGGCCCCATGGCAGAAATGACCTGGTGGAAGAGGGTGGCACAGGAAATACAGGTTTGACCCAGAGAAAGTGAGGCAGAAAGAACCAGAGAGATTGAGGAGGAGGATCAGGGTTCAAGAACTTACCCTTCTGTGTAATCCACCTCTTCAGGTGTAATCCACCTCCTCAGGTGTAATCCACCTCCTCAGGTGTAATCCACCTCCTCAGACCAGGACCTAACTTCTTGATGAATTAGTGTGTACCCAAGCACATGTTGCCTTCCAAGAGCCCCATGTAAGACATTTGGAGAAAGTTTAATTCTAAAGAATAACTAAAAATTGTAAATATTGACAGTATAGTGATAGGAAATAATAAATGGAAAATGAAAATCAATGGAAAATGAAAAATTTAAGAACATTAATTTCCAATACACCAGCAACAAAGAAGTGGAATTTAAAATTTTAAAACAGACATTTTATTTACTTTGGCATCCTATAATATGAAATATTTATGAATAAATCTAACAAAGTACTGACAAGATCTATATGATTAAAATTGCAAATTAGATGAAATACATAAAAAATAACTAAATGGAAATATATTCCTTGTTCATGGATAAGAAGACTCAATATAGTCAAAATATCAGTTCAGCCCAATTTTATCTACAGATTCCACATAATCTCATGAAAATTCCAGCAAGTTGTTTGGTGATATAGACAAAGTTTTCAAGTTTAAAGATCAAGACAGTAAAATGGAAAAGCAAGGAGAACAAAGTCAGAGGGTAAACATCCCCTGAGTTCAAGACTTAGTATAAAGCTACAGTACTTAAGACAATGTGGTAGCTGTAGAAGAATAGTGAATTAGAGTACAGAGCCCCAAAGCAGACCCACATAAACATGGTCAGCTGATCTCTGACAAATGAATAAAGTCAGGGCAATGGAAAAAAGATAGTCTTTTTAAAAAATATTTCTAGAATAGCCAAATATCCACATGCTAAAGAAAATACACCTACACAAAGACCTTTCTTAAACAAAAAATAATACACTGAAATTTAAAATGCAAGACTATAAAACTGCTACAATATAACATAGTAGAAAATCTTTATTACTGTGGGTGTGGTGATGATTTTTATTCATAAGAAAGTCATGATCCATGAAAGAAATCATTAATGCAGTGGAGTTTACTATAATTAAAATTTTCTGTTCTGTGAAATACAATGTCAATAGTATGAGACTACAAGCCACAGACTTGGAGAAAATATCTGCAGAAGACATATCCAATAAAGGAGTACTATCCAAAATACACAAAGAACTCTTACAACACTATAATAAGAAATCAAATTACCCAATTATAAGAAGGTCCAAAGACTTTAACAGAAAGTACATTTGTCAAATTAACATATGAAAGTATATTAAGCATCATCTGCCATTAGGGAATTGGGAATTAATACAACAATGAGATGCACTGTTTAATTGACCCTTTGCACAGGCAGTCATGTACTTACCAGAATGTCAAAGTCCAAAACACTGACAAAGCTAAATCCTGAAGATGTGAAAACACTGAAATTCTAGCTCATTGCTAGTGAGATTTTAAAATGTTATAGCCAATTCATATAGAGTTTGGTAGCTTCTTACAAAACTAAATGCACTGTAACCATACAATCTGGTGTTCACACTCCTCAGTATTTACTGGAAGAGCTGAAAGCTTATATCCACACAAAAACCTGCACATGAATGTTTATGGAAGCTTTAATAATAATTACCTAAACTTGGGAACATCCAGGACATCCTTCAGTAAATATGGATGAAAAACCTACCATATGGTACATCCAGGTTATGGAATACCATTGCATGATAAATGGTAATGAGCTAATGTGCCATGAAAACATGGAGAAATATGAAATACACACTGCTATGTGAAAGAAGTAAGTCTGAAAACACTGCCTACTGTATGATTTCAGCAACATGACGTTTTGGAAAAGACAAAACTATGGAGTCAGTAAAGAGATCAATGGTCACTGGGATTAAGGAGAAGGAAAGATGAGCAGGCAGAGCATAGAGGATTATTTGGTCAGTGATACTGTTTTGTTCAACATGACAATGGTGGATATATGTCATTACATATTTGTCCAAACCCATAAAATGCATACCAGCAGTGAATTCTAACATGAATGTCATACACAACAAAGATATGCCAAGATGAACCCAGTGACTGAACCCAATTTATCACTGTAGAGTGGGATATTAATACTGATGGCTTTTATATGTTGGTAACACATGACATTTGAGAATCCTGTGATTTTTGCTAAATTTGTGAAGCTAAAACTGCTCCAAAAAATAGCATATTAAGTATGAGTCAAGGGAGGCAAAGCAGGATGTCCTGACCCAAGGACTTTGATATTTTTACTCTGGTTGAGTGTTCACCCTAGAAGGTGCCTCAGGATGCCTTCATATTTTGTCAGCCATCACAGAAAGGATTTATGCACCAAGATGATCAGAACAAAAATTGCTCATGGGAAATCACTGTCTCAAAAAGAAAACAGACATAAAGAACACAAACGAAACAGACACTTCAGTTTGAAAGATGCCAGCATTCTAACCTCGCAGAGTAAAGCTTTTGTTGAATTAGATGAGACATCTCAAGAACCTGTCCCAGAAAAGGCCAGTATCAAGCCAAAGTCTATAAAAACTATTTTAAATGATCAACACAAACAAATGCTCCAGAAATACAACAAGGAAAAACAGCCTCAAAAAAGGAAAGAGCAGAGGGAGAAAGCGGAAGGAGGGGTGTTCAAAGTGGGCCTTTGCACGCCTGATGCCCCTCCTTCCTCGCATCAGTGCACAGCATCGGGAAAGCTGAGCCGAAAAAGGCGACTTCATCTTCTGTACGAATCCCAAGACCAAAGGCCAGGGACCAAATGAAAGCAACGAAGATTCATGCCACGAGTGACGTCCTAGCCGCTGGACCTGCAAGCCACTAACAGGAGAACGCGGGACAAAGAAAGTAAAGCCACCCCCTCCCCCATGGTGCCCATGCCCATCACGATGAAGCAATTGGCTACTCAGGGCTCCAAGCAGGTCCCCAGGCCCAGCCCTGTGGCCACAGTCAAACAGACTGTGATAAAATGCAAGAAACAAGAAAAGAAATCTTGGCCCCAAAATGTGAAACTTTTACCAAGACTTTGCAGCAAGATTCAAGTAAATTCCTGTGTCTCCTGGATTCTGTAATGGTTTGCAAACAAGAACATGGCTGAGATCAAAATGAAGTTGCTACTAAAGATTCCAACGGCTTGTCCATAACAAAGCCTTGCCACTCAAGACCTGCGAAGGTCAGATCCCTGAGCCACAGCAACGATGTGCTGTATTTTAGAAATATCCTCTAGTCAGAAACTGAGAAATTAACTTCACCCTGCCTAGTCTGGGATGGGAAGCTTGGGTTAGACATTTCTGGTGATGCTAAAGAGCTCATCTGCACAGCAGTTGGCCAAACTCCAGAATGGTTTGCACAGTTTGAAGGACTGGCGGACAATTGTGAATATAAACGGGAGGAAAAGGAGACGGCCTGCCCGGACCTGGATGGATTTCTGGGATATGGTTAGTTTTCAGATAGAAGATGTAAATAAAAAATTCATCAGTCTGTTGAAATGTGAAGAATTTGGATGGCAAAAGAATAGCAAAGTAAAAAAGTCTTAGGAAAGAAACCTGTCTCTGTCGCAGCCAGCAAGCAGACAACGACCTGGACAGTGGAGGACTCTGTGTGCAAGAGTGTGACAGGAAAGCAGCAAGGAGGGCAAGGAGGCAGACAGCATCGCGTTCGCTGTCTGCCTCTCCTGAGTCAGGAGCCCCACCAACCTGCTTGGTGCTTTCCTGTGATAACCTGTTGCAAAGGCTCTGAACACCTAAGTCTGTCACCAGGGCGGTGCTCAAGAGCAGGGCTGACATGGGCCTTCAGAGAATCCCAGCCCTTTCTGCACCCAAAGTTGACAGGGTGATAAGAAAACTTTGTTTTCAAATATCCCCGAGAGCAGGAACAATGCCGTGGAAGGTGCTCAGTGTCCTGGATTAGAAGATTTAATCCAGGTGAACCAGGATGTAAATAAGACAGACTTTGAGATGGATTATTTACCCACCGAAACAGTGGGTTAGAATCTTCCTGCTGGTAGAGCAGCAGATGATATGCCAACTAACAAAGAGGAGATTTGGGTGTCCTGGAAAGAACAGAACCGAGTTCTTCATTTAATGCGCAGGATGTTCTGATGAGCAGTCCTGAGCACAATTCACCATCACAGCATAGCATCTTGCAAGAAGCAGCAGCTAAAACCGCTCCATCAGTATTATTTGACAGCAAAGCTCTCACTTCTGAACACCTCTTCTTGATTTACCAGGCCTGACTTGCAGTGATCCCTTCACCCCGGATCGGAGACGTCCAGAGAGGACCTAACTTGCCTCCTTCCAGAGAGGACCTGACTTGTCTCCTTTGGCTGGAACCTGATCACCTTCTCTCCTCTCCGGCCCTTGGTGGCAGAACAGCCAGAAGACTTGTGAATTTAAATGCCAGTATTGGTCTTCCTGACGTACAATATTGTAAATCTATAGAATGCGTAGTTGCGTTCACTTCTGTCAATCAATTTAGCCAACGTCCTAGAGTGTTTTAATATGCAGCAGTCATCCCAGTGTATTTTAGATGTGATAGGTCTGGGAGGAGTAGAGGCATGGTATATACTTAGCACACAGAATAAAAAATGAGTCAAAATCATATGTGTAAAAATATTATTGAAATACCCTCTCAGATGGTTAAGAACTGCTAAAAGAATGAACAAAATGTTCTTATAATATAGAAAACAACGTACTGCATGTTTTACCAAAAAACATAACCATAATTCTAATGAATAATAATTAAGTCTCCTTATAGAGTATTTCAAGTGATTAAAGATTAAAGTATTTGATTAAATACTTTGATTAAAGTATTTCAAGTGCAGTGTGTGTGTGCTCATGAAATTGAATGTTATCACCATCGAACCTTTTAATTTCCCTCTCTTTCTAGCCATGCAAGGGTCTCTCCTGGAGGTTGGGTCACTTGTAGACTTACAAATTCAGATATATTTGTAAGTACTTTAATTATATATAACATCAATTATGTGTGCAAGTAATGTTGAGAATTTCATATTCTTATCTAAATGCTACTCTGTTAAAATGACTAAATGATTAAGAAATATTAGTCTAAGGAGAAGCTGTGGTTGCTGGCCCATGCAGAGGGCCCATAGGAGATTTTTATGGGAAGGTTCCCAAGGTTAAAGATTGCATGTGTGCAAGACATCAGCAACAACAGGCAGCATGGAGCAGCGCAGAGCACAAGAGCCAGAGCAAGAGCACAAGAGCTTAAGAGCACAAGAGCTGCCTGCCTCTTTGTTGTACAATTCTTACACAGGTTGTTATCTCATATTTGCATTCTTACATAGCACCATAACTGGCGCATGAGTGTTTACCTGTGCTCAGCCATGATTGCATAACTGCATGCTGCTGTGCACGAGACAAGGGAGTCACGTGCTCAGGTGTCCTTAGACTCCCCTGAGCTTTGAAGTAGTCTGAGTGATTTCCCACATCATAAACTTTGAGCAAGGATTCTGAATGTTATGCTCAGGTTCTAGCACCATCTCTGCAAAAATGTTCCTGCAAAAATGTATAAATCAATACAATTCTCTGTATAGGTTCCATTAAAGGTAACATGAAAACAGTATCACCTACCCATTTTTATGATAATAGTTTTAAGATGCAATCAAAATAATAAAAATTTCTATTAAATTTTCTGTGTGAGACATTGTGCTAAAAATTTTATAAATGTTTGTATCATTTATTCTTAGTAATAACTATGAATTAGTAATTATTCTCAATTTATTTTTGAAAGAGCAAATTGTAGCTCAGAGATGCTACCTACTCTGTTTATGGATGCACAGCAAGTAAAGGGAAAATCTGTGGCTTTGAAACTTTGTGGCTAAGGGCTGGGGATTTAGGTCAGTGGCACAGGGCCTGCCTGGCTAGTGCAAGGTCATGAGTTCGATTCCTGGTATCAGAAGAAAAAAGAAAAAGAAACTTTGTGGCTAATTTCAAATGTGTATGCTTAATTCTATCACTCTTATTTTCCTTGTAACTTCTCCATTAAGATATTTCATCAAAAGAAGAGAGACATGAAATTTACTTTTACAGTATGTTCATTTTATGTTACATTCTTTTACTTTCTTATAGACTCTATAATGATTTTTCAAGGAAACAGTATTATTCTCAAGTTATAGATGAAAAAACAAATCCATAAAACTTAAGTATTGACTAAGCATAATCTGTCCAAAAAGTTTCCATGTAATTTGAACAATGTTCTCTCTGAATCTAGGTCCATTGTTTATTCTGTCATTCATAAGACCAAGAAGCGTAGGAGACCAGAGGCAAATTGAGACCTAATTGGCCTCCTCTAAGAACAACAAGGAGAAAGATAATACAGCTGAAATTAAGTTGTTGGCCTAAACATGCATTAATGGATGTTATGAGGCAGGTGAATCTTGTGTTACTTTACTTGCTTGTGCCCATATCTGGATGAATAAAAAGAAGACGAGCTAGACTCTTTACCAGAGGAGAGAGCCCCCTGGACCTTGTGTGCTACAGTGTCTGCTTTATCATTCATCCTCATTTGCCCGTGGGTCAGGTGAATAAATTAGTAGCAGGACACATCCCTACAAGCAGCTCCTGGGTGGGGAAAGTTGGGAGGAGTGGGCTGGTTCCGCAAAGGTGGTGCCTGGGAAAGGGACCTGAAATGGCCCCAGGCCTATCTTAGACAGAGAGCTGGCATGAAGTAGTAAATTCTAAGTTGTTTCCTTACTATACTGGAAAATACACTTTTCCTTTAGTGCCCCTAAAAGTTAGGGACAAATGATGGCATTTACCATTCCATGCCTCCAGGAATCAGCACAAGGACTCCTGCTGAAACTCTGTCAGAAGAGCTTGAAGAGAGCAGCAGACCAGCAATACTTAGCTCTTTTTAAACATTGCCTAGGAATCCAAGCTGCCACATCTTTGAAACCTTCAAGAGACGGTGCTTTGAAAAATACCGATTTCTCTTCAATCTCTATGAGCGTCTCTTCCCCAGCACCAGACCCCGTTCCAAGACGAAGGGTGTAAAGGCACCATGAAGAGGCCCCCAGTCTTGCTGTTTTACATTCTAGCACAGACTTGCAAACAATTAATAAACAACCCTCGCAGTGGTATTTTCCTTTCTGCTGGCAAAGCTCTTCAGAGGCCATAATTTTTCTCTCCTCAGGGACAGCAAACTCTGCAATTGAGGAATGACAGTTTTGAAAAACACAGACCTGAGACAGGTTGGAGAGAATCAAATTCCAGAAACCTATAATCTCACTTTACTGCCGAGAAAGGGAAGGGACATTAATACAAAATAACCATTGCCTGCCACACTCAGACCCTACCTCACAATGCAAGGTGCTAGAACTGACTTTCAGACATTCATTTAATACTATGGACTTCTCACTCTCCACAAACTCTTGCTGTTCTACTGCGGTCACAAATACAAGTATTTGCTATGCTCTTCCTTGTTAGTGGCCTCCACTTTAGAATTTCTGAAAAATCCATTTCTCTACTTACATGACATTTCCAGACTGGGACATGAAGCATTTCTTTTGCTTATTTTACTTACTTAGTCATTACAGAAACAGTTCTGTAATGTAGAAAGATTCCTCACTGTAGAAAGATAAAAATATGGATTAGTATGTAGAAGTAAATGTTGCCCAGATGGTAAGTCAGAATGGCAGTTGTCTGCACAGGGATGGGGCATGGTAGAGAAAGGTACTGGTCACTGACTGAAAGGGCCATGCAGAGCTTTATGGATTATAATACATGATTTATGCCTTGATCTAGGCAATGGTGGCATAGGGACCCAGTATTTAACAAATGCATTAAGCAATACACTTTCCATATGTCATTATATATACAACATACCTCAATAGAAAGGAAACTTTTTGTGTATGATACTGGGGGCAAATCACTGATCACTCCTAAGCTCAGAGCCCTTTTGGAATGGTTTTTACCTTACAAATATTCATAGATAGAACAAATCAATGAGCAGAACAAAATGATTTGTGCTCTACTGCCCTCCAACTTGTGTTGTCTGTGCCCTTGCTCTAAATTCTTCTCTAGACAATATATATATTTTTTCTTCTCCTTTTTTCCTTAAGGTTTATATGATCATTGCTATGGCTGTGGTCAGTTTTGAGCTATTCCACAAGATTTAATCACTCCATTTTCTCTAGTTCATAAACTACCGAGAGTGTAGAAATTGTCAAGGGCAGAAGCAGAGGATGAGGAGGGTGCAGAAGCAGAGCACCAAATTGAAGTGAAGCCAATGCAGACAGCAGGAGGCTTTGCTTTTGGATTTAGTGCTCAAGCCAAGTTTATCCTAATTTTCCCATACAGTGAGGATGATGTGACACATTATCTTTTTTTTTTTTTTTTTTTGGTTTTTCTCCAGTACCGGGAACCGAACTCACGACTTTGCACTTGCCAGGCAGGCGCTTTTGCCGCTGAGCTAAATCCCCAGCCCCAACATTATCTTTTTTTGCACTATCGTGCAAATGGCTTATTTTTTTTTTTTTAATTTTAGAAATAAAAGGAGGAAAATACTAACAGATCGACAACGTTTTACAAAATAGCAAAGGATCAGTACAGACATTACAGAGTTACAAACAGAGTGGTAGGGAATTAACAATGCTTATTGTATTACATATTGATATCTTCAATGTAGTTTCTCATGAAAACACATATAGACATACAAAGCTAATCAACCAATGCCTCACTGACAGTTTCTTTCAGCAAGGAAATACAGGACAGTAGAACACCTGTGTTAACTATCCTGCATATACATATATACAAACTTTCTCCTTCTTTCCCTTCTCTTTTCCCATATTCCAGTTATCCTTTACCTATGAGTGCTTTCCTATCAATTCCCAATGTCTATCATATCTCCTAGTTTAAATTAACTCTTTCAGGCTTTACACTAGAGAAACAATGCGGTGCTTACACATGTATGTTTGATTTATTTCACTTCTGAGCATGGTCTCTAGTTGTGACCATTTGCCTATAAAAGCCTCGAGTTTATCTTTCTTTACAGCTGAGTAATATTCCATTATATAAAAGTACCACAATTTTATTATCCAGTCCTCAGTGGATGGACATTTGGGTTGCTTCCACATTTTAGCAATTACAAATTGTGCTGCTATGAACATAGGTGCACATACATCACTGTGATATGATATTTTTAGATTTTCTGGGAAAATACCCAGCAGGGGGATAGCTGGGTTGAATGGGACCTCTAGGCCTAGTTTTCTGAGGACTCTCCAAACTGATTTCCACAGTGGTTTCACCAGTCTGCATTCCCACCAGCAGTGGAGAAGGGTTCCTATTTCTCCACAGCCTCGCCAGCATTTGTTATTGGCTGATTTCTTAATGCTAGCCGCGAATGGCTTATTTAAAAAGCTCCCAGGAGACAACATTAGTATTACCCTTTGGAGCATTAGGTTACTATACCTAAACCATCCATACTTTTCCAATGAAATTATGTACTTCAACAGAATGGTAGCCATGTATGAGTCTCAGTAGCTGAGCCTGAGGGATACAGAAAGCAATCTTTGTGTTCATCCACTTGGTGAACACAAGGTGATGAAGGAATAGCAAGGTGTGTATACCTGTGCAAATGTGTCAAATTGAGATTCTTACCCACATAATGGTCTGTGTAGCATTTTTTGGATATATATCCATGAGCATCATGGGGGTAAAATGCACCCATACCACTCTTCTCTTATGGTAAATACTCACATTTCAAACTTTTCTAATGAAATTTTGTACTATAGCATAATGGCAGCTGGCTGTGTGTCTCAGTAGCTGGGCCTGAGGTAGACAGAAAGCAATCTTTGTGTTCACACATTTGTTATGACAAACACTAAGGTTTGTACACCTGTTCAAAAGTGTCAAATTGATAGTTTTCCCGCACATAATAGTCTGTGTAGTATTTTTGCATATGTACTTCTGAGCATCATGGGAGGTAAAATACACCCATACCATTCTTCTGTTCTGCAAACATCTAATTTCCCATAATGTCATCTGGGTGTAGCTCACATGTGCCTGGGGAAAACAGGAACCCTTTGTGCATTCACCCCCTTGGCACATGGACAGGAAGGTGTGTACAGGAACTCCAAAGCAGCAGCAGCAGCAACATGAGCTTCACCCATGAAATGCTCATTGTTCAATTTCTTAGATTTAGGATTTTTTTTAAGTTTTCCTTTGATTTTTGTTATAGAAGTAGCCCAACTTTGTAAAATATCACATGAAAAACCCAGTTGCTGTGGCTTTAGGTAGTATGTGCCCAGAACACCTTCAAAATGCAGTATAAAAATGTACATCCTGCTAGATTCAAAGATACATACTTTCAATTTAGAAATGTATTCTGGAACTCAGCCACCAGGTCCTTTACAGTAATGAACCAAATATTGTTGTGAACAGATTCATTGCTCCCATCTCCCAAACTAATTGGAATGTGACATTTGACAATTGATTTACCAGTTCCCAACTGAAGTTACATTTGCTAACAGAGCTCACATTAAACAATGTAGGAACTCTACACAAGAACAAAGCAGAAATACCCAATGAAATGTTGCAATTTTAAAACAGAGAATTGAAAAAAAAAAGAAAAAAAAAATTAAAACAGAGAATTGTACAGTACAATCTTTGGATTTTGGAAAAATAAAACATGGCAAAGAAAACCAAACTGGTACTGCTGATGTCAACATTGCACTATGAGGGAAAAATTGATAGAGAAACCCCAACAAAAGTGAAGCCTGAGATGGTAACATTTTAAAACAAAATCAAAAGTGGAGTAGATGTTAACAAGTTATGTAGCAACTGTGATGTCACTTGAAACACAAAATCTGGGCCAATGGTTGTGTTTTATGTGACCCTAAACAAGTATAGCACGAATAGTTTGATATTTTACAAAGAAAATAACAAATGAAAAATATCATGGAGAAATTTTCTTAGAGGACTGGAACTGGAACTCACAAGAGATCATTTTCAACAGAGGGAGAGCAAAATGTTTCTGCACAGGGAACTACACTAAAAAATTGTGGAGCTTGCTGGTGAGCTCACAGATGAACAAGCAGGTACAACCGCACAAAGACCTACCACAACAGGAAAACCAAAAGGATGTCAACTGTGCCCTACAAAAGAGAACAGGAAAACAAAACAGATGTGCTAACAGCATCAGTGACACTTGTGCATGGGGAGAATTTTGTTTGTATTTACATTGTAATTCACATAGGTATTTACTTCTGATGTTATCTTTTAGGTTTTGTAAGCAAGTACACAGCTGATGTGAAATGTTGATGTCTATTGTCATTAGATATTTGATATTTTACTTTATTATTACCTTATATCCTTATAAGCGCATGTGGAACAATATAGTAAGAAGCTCCTGACAAAACAGCAGTACCTGCAAGATGTCAAGTATGTCCTACATGAAAGGCAGGAAAGTTAAACACATGTGCTGTCAGTGTAAGTGATAGAAGTATATGAAATGTGCTGTTGTCATGTGTGAAGACTGCCTTGGGTGTGACAACTGAAGTAAAGATAATTTTTGTTGTAGAGTTTTATTGATAGTTTCATTCTAGCTCATACAGGAATTTATAGCTGTTGTTATATATTAGACTTCATAAACCAAAAAGAAGTCAGTGTGATTGTCGGTGGGATATTCTTTATGTGTTCCTCCTTTTGGAGATGGATAGAATCTGATGATTGGGGTATCACATGACATGGTCATGCTTGCTGTTGAAAATTTTGATGCTTTTTAATAAACATTCAATAAATATTAAAAATTCTACACTTTTTTACTTTTTTCCTGTTAAGTACTCATTGATATCATGAAACTTACAAAATTAAAATTAATATTTCACCAATAGAAATACTTTTAAAGCACAGATGTGGAATTTCTACATGCTTCAGTGTGTTCCTTTAACACAAAATTACCATGACTAGGGGTGGAGAAAGCTGGACAAGGAAGGGGAAGAAATTAGGTAAAAGTGTAATTTCACACAAAGTCCTAGACTCGACCTGGTCCCCACCTAAACCTGTGGAACTCTGCAGTCTAACTCCCACCTCAGAGTCACCTGGGCTGAGGAAGACCTTGAGGCTATCACACTCCTGAAGCAAATGCCTGGGGTAAAGTCTTCCCTGAAGGGCATCCTCTTCCTGGCTTTTCAGACCTTTCGGCCAAGTAGAAAAGTGGCAGCAATGCCTGGGGGCAGCCCTCTAAAGGAAACAGTAAGAATCACCTATACTGAGGAAAAGCACACAGAAGTTAGAGGAAGGACTCTGATCTGAAAAGATCCAAGGGGATCTAAGTGGGGCATCAAGCTTCTGCTGCAGTGGCCGTGCTACTTTCCAGTCCTGATTTTCTGTCCTAGCTGCCCCAGATGACTAGGGACTTGCCCTCTCTTCTTGAGCACAGCTACTTCTTTTGTGTTCTCATTTTCAAATAAAACCATCATTTCCACTGTTAAACTGACCTCCAAGATGAGAGCATTTTGCTACTCTGTAAAAGCTTAGTGTCTCAAGGCAACAGTCTGAGAAGGAAAGGCATGATGATGATGAAAATGATGATGATTGGAAACAACAATAACAATAGCAATAGTAACTAATACTTATGATGAGCTTGCTATGTGTCAGTTATTGTACTAAAGTTTATTGTTTCTGTAAAATATATATATAGAAAAATTGAAATTTGGTACTACTCTAAAAGAAACAAAAAGTGCAATACATTTTTTTATTTTTATTTTTTGCTTTATTCCTACATGAGGAGAAATAAAACATTTCACCAAAAAGAAAGCTTAATGTCTAGTAGAATAACTTAGAAGAAACTTAAAAAGTAAATTTTATTATACTTATTTTAAAGCTGCAAGAAACTAAACCTCATCCAATTCTTCAAAATCCAGCCTTTTCCTTAGGTGCATTCCCAGTCAGTATTGAAGAGTGCCTGGAGGTACACTCGCTCTGCTGACAGTGCCTAATACACTCCTGGACGCACAGTGATGCACCTGGTGCCCCCTGCAGGTGTGCAACTCTACTCCCGAGTCAAATCATCAGCAAGGGACTTCCTTGGAGAGGAGAAGAAAATTTTTGCTCTTGAGCACTTGGAATTTTTTTTTTTTATTTTTAAAGCCACACACAAAAAAATCATTATTAGTATTTTCAGTTAACTTATTTCTCTAATTGAAAAAAAACAATTCAGGGCTCTTCCAAAAGGCCATATATTCTGGCATGGTCCCTTAAAAGAATTATGGACTTGTTTCACAAGCGTTGTATCATAGCTGATGCTCCATCAAGGAGAAAGTTCGTGTTCTGTACTGTGTAGTTTGTACTTTATATTTAATATTATGAAATCATTTTCTGGTCAGTGCTGATTGTTTTTCATATACTTAAAAATATATTCTCAATATTTTCCCTTAAAATCTATGCCTCTTCTTCCAATATTTCTAAGAGTTTACTGAACAGACAGATACTGTTTTCTTTGTCTGTATCCAGTGCACATCTTGGAGGGCTCCTTTAGTATTTGCCTTGTCTTAACATAGCAGTAGAGAGTTAGCTGTGTGATGCATCACACTTTGATTTGAGAATTTTTGTGGGGCTTTTTTTGGAGATGTCTTCAGAAGCATCGGTACAACCAGTGAGATCTTTACAGTTCCATTTCTTTAGCATATGAAAGGCCCCTTTCAAGTCTCAGCTCGAGTGCAGTGTGTGACAACCTTTGACAGTAATTAGGTTTCTGGATCTCAATTTCTTCATTTGACTAATGGGGAAAGAATGTCAACTTCATAGGGTTCTTGAAAGAGTCAAATGTGAATGTGCTTGCGAACACACTTTGTTAAAATGGGACTCACTGCCCACATAGAGAAAAACCATAACCATCGTACGCATGTATGCATGCAAGTCTATAGAGATACCACTCGTAAGTGAGGAAGCTGAGTTCTACTGTCAGCTCTACTCTTCGTAAACATCTGGCCATGCTCATGAATGCAGCCTTTTCCATTAGTGGAACTCAGTTACCTCATCTGTAAATGAGGATGGGTAACTTTTTAAAAGTTCCTTCATGACTTAAAGATGGCTAATAACGAAGCCAGGTGTAGTAGTGCATGCCTGTACCTTCAGCACTCTGTGAGGTTGAGGCAGGAGGATGGCAAGTTCAAGAGCGGACAGGACAACTTAGCAACTTAATAAGCTCTTGTCTCAAAAAAAAAA
>NW_004955430.1:21710562-21745316 GCF_000276665.1 Chinchilla lanigera
TATATATATATGGCTGGGAATTTAGCTTAGAGTGAAGACACTCAGCTTAATCCCTAGTACTACACACACAAAAGAAGAAAAAAATTAATCATGTATTAAATGTAAATGTACATGTTGATTTTCTCTTAGTGTGATCTTCTTCCCAAAATGAGGAACTACACAGTAAATATGCCTAAATAAGATCTCTGCTCAAATATTCTATCACTAAAGATCACAGAAAATATTCATGTTTCCTCCTATATAACCAAAAGCTTTCTCAGAAACAGTGATTCCAAAGTCTTGAGACAGTGTTGCTAGGGTAGCAGGCACTATGGACTGGACTGTGAAGTATCATTGCCACCAACCACCTCTTACTACTTTCTTAGTGACACGGTCTCACCTCAACATCAACATATTTAGCAGTAGCAATGACATTAACATTTTATGGGTTTTAGTAGTTCAAAAGATGTACAATGATATGTGTATGCCTACTGCAAGAAATAATTCATAGCACGCCAAAAAAAAATCTATTGTAAATTTTTTTTACTTTATCGTGTAGCCTCTACTTTGAGCTCCTTGTGGGCTAGTGCTATCTTTCTGCCATGGTTTATATCTAAATGTGCCCCCAAAGCCTCCAGCACTCAAAGCTGGGGCTTCTGAAAAGTGCTTGTTAGGGGAGGGCATGATACGGCTGACTTGTTAGGAGGCAGATTCTGGTTAGAAGAGGCAGGGCAGGTCATTGTGTACATGACCCTGAAGGTCATAACTCCCTTCTTGGCTCCTCCTTGACTCCCTCTGCTTCGCAGTGGCCATGCCCGAGCACTGTCCTCTGTGAGGCCCCTCTGCTGTGCTGCCCTGCTATGGACTGTTTCTCCTCTGTGAGACCCCCCTGCCATGCTGCCCTATCATGTAACCAGCCAGTTATTGGCTGAAACTCTACAAACAATGAACCAAACTAAACCTTTCCTCCTATGGGTGTCAAATACTTTCTTCTAGCATCAAAGAAATTAACTAAGACACTCCTGTATCTACAAACGAATATATTTAGTGCCTACCAAGGTTGTACACATAAATTTAACCTGTGCAATACACATTTTGAGAAATGTAACAGAATTAGGCTCTCTTGCATATCACAGAAATGCCAAAGTGCATTAAACAAGGCAGAACATTCCCTTGCACAGAGAAATAACATATATGAAGAGGACAATTAGATTTGTACAGAATCTACCCTGCAGCCAGAATTCCGAAAGCATTCTTTTGGCTTTACCATCCTATTTTGTGACTTCTTAAAATTACCTAATGGCTCCAAATGGTTGCTGGAGTTCCAGCTAACAAGTTTATATTCCATGCTGAAAAAGAAAACAAAAGGACGTATAAGTTTCAGCTGAGCCAGAAATGTTAAAGAATGTTTCCCAAAGTCAGAATGACATAGATTAGCATCTCGTGGGGGAGAATGGGGGAGAATTTAGTAATTGGAAGACTGGGGAAAGTATATATATTTCTAGAATCACTGCCCCCACCTAAAAACTGAGAGTCTGTTACCAAGAAAGGGGAAAACAATATTTATAGGCAACTGGGACATATGTTATTTTTAATGCTATAAATGTAAACATTAGGTACTCAATTTTATTTTAGCTAGTAATGTCCTGCATCCCAAAGCTGATGTATTTTTCATGATGTAACATCACTATCAGTGCTACCTTCTGAGGGCTGCCATGAACAAATTTGGAATACACATCTGCAACCTGAGGGAGCAAATGAGCACTCTTATCAGCAGTCAAATAGAACTCTGAAGAGCATGGATATGAGCACTGGACTTCTCAATTTTAATGTGCACATGAGGGTCTGCTCCTCTGACTGACATGAAGGTGATGATGCAGCGGGAATGGGATAGGGCCTGGTCTGAAAGGCAGCACTGATAACCAGATTTCAAGGGTTACATAAACTGCGGGTCCATCCAGTAGGGTATATCTCTCACCACGCATGGCTAGGTGAGCACTTAAATGTGGCCCATCTGAACTGACATATGCTGTACTGTAGTTCAAAAACATATGATGCATTTAGAAATTTAGTATGAAATAGATTTTTTTAATTATAATGTTTTCATTATCTTGGGATAAATTAGGCCATATCAAGGAGTTTCACTGTCTTTCATGTTTTAAATGCGGCAACAAAAAATGTAAATTTATGTATGTTGCTCACATTATAATTCTACTGGTCAAGACTGGCCTGTATTGAGGGCTGTTAATTCAAGTATGAAATCTTAATCTACTGGCCAAAAATTATAAGCAAGTTACTTACCTTTGCTAAGTTCAGCTTTCCCTTATAAACTGGGGTGATAATGGTTTTTCCCTCCTGGAGTGGCTGTAATGATTAAATAAGAGAAGCAAATAAAGCATTTAAAACACAGCAACTCTGAATTTTAACTGTGGCATTCAGCTTTCAACAAGGACCTCTAAACAAAACTCATTTGATGTTTCGTGTTTTCAGAATACATGAAGCATAGTAATTAGGCAGTTTAACAATCTCTGTTACCAACTCCTTTAAAAATTATTTTGGTCATACACATCACATAATCTTTTCCAGGCTCCTTCTCCTTATTTTCTAAATTTAATAAAAATAATGAGGCTCTCAGTGAATAAACATAATAATAAGTTTTATTAAATTATCAGTGCTGGACACAACCACAGTACCTACATGTCTAAGCTAATGATCAGTTCAGTAGTGTCACCTTTGCTTGTGCAGAACATTTTACCTCAGAGCCCCAATGCCATCTCAGATTGAATCCCTCCAACCTCTGTGTTTTCACCACTCAGCCTCTTTTGAGAATACACAGGCTCAAGGTGGACCCAGCAGATATCGACTTGCTGAATGGACAGTTTGCCTACAGCCAATTAGTTGAAAGTCCAATTCATGAAATGACTGGTTCATCACCTTTACTTAAACCTTTCAATTATTTAGTCATAGTTCATGGGCTTTGATCTTGTCCTTATTAGAGGATTCTAAGGAAAGTTTAATGTCTTTCTGTCCCATCCCCACTGTTCCAGTTGGAGTTGCAGGGCAAAGAGAGAGGCGAAGGAAGGCAAGAGCAGAGAAGGAGAATTGAAAAAGGGAACTGTGCAGTGGAAGACAGAGGTACTGTGGAAGAGAAGGATGTCACTAAGAAACTGTATTATTAAATATGGAGCATTTTTAAGTCTATTTGTCAAGAATACACTATTAGTCTTCTAGGTGGACAATTAATGTAGTTCTTGATACTCAAGAAAATGTTGCAGAATGTATGAAATATATGTGAACAATGTGCAGCAACCTGGTGTTCTCATGCAAATAATACGCTCATGAGCATTGTCCTACGCAATAATGATCTAGGTGAACTGTCTTCTCATGTCCTCACTCTTCTGTGTCTGCAGTTCTCATCTGCCCATTCTCCAAGTGGTAGCCAAAGAAAGCCAGCGAAGAAACATATTGAGGATGCCTTCGAATGTTGCTATGAAGGCAAAAGTGAAAAGTTATCTAATCAAACGTAGTGTTAGAAAATGGAATTCTGGTGAATGGGTCATTAAACAATTTGCCTTTGGCAAAATTGTGAGTCAGTGACTTGCTCTGCGGAGTTGGCCTCTTGCTGGAAGTGCCAAAGAACTAACAATGGACCAGGTCTGAGGGAAATAAAAACACTGGAGAAAATTTTACATATTCTGCCTCTACTTCTATAAGAAAAAGTTTAGGCAAACAGTTATCAAGAATATTTCTTTTTTTTTTAACCCTAAGTGCTTATGCTATAGCATAGGACTAATTACAGTGTCAACAAATATTTGAACCCCTGCCACCCCTGAGCCCTGCCCACCTCCTCACCCACTCATCACTCAACTGAGTTACTCATCCTTGCTTAAGCCTGGGGTACTCACACATTTCTCAGGCATTACACCTTTTAAATATTTGTGACTAATAGGAAATACACCTGTCATCCTGAGTCTTCCAATCATATTAGCGATACATGTGCACACAGATGTTCTTCTCCAAGAGTATATCAGAAAGGAAATATGCAACCATCTTAATGAGAGAACATGATCAGAACACCAGCAAGACATGCTCAGACCCTGACCAGAAGTCCTAATATGACTAAAGAATAATGAATGATTGGAAAATGACTTGACATGCTGATGATGCTGACCTTAGATCAAGGGTACCCTGCCCACCGTCTGCATCTGTGTGGTCCTGGAGACAGGCTTGTCATCGTGTGCAGATGGGAACCAAGTTGCCGTAATGTTGGATTTTTTTAAAATTTGCATAATACATTTGATCGACCCTGCTCTTATATGTTTATATAACAAAGTTTCTAAATATAATTTGGCTTCTTTAATTTGACCTGTCTAAACCATATGAGGCCTTAGCGCAATATGTATCTTTCTAAAAATTTGGCTTTCTAATAACTCTTAGCATGATCAAAACTACCATTTTTATTCCATTTTACCCACTCTATGTGTTTGTGCACACAACAGATTATTTAGTCTTTATAATTATGTGATGTGGTAGGTATCCTCAGTTATAAAATAGTAAATGCTGTAATCAGATCTATAGCCTGAAAAGAAAATACTCAAGGTGCCTTGGATTAAAACATTGGACCGATCTGTGTCTGTTTTACTCCAAAGCCTGTGGGGCTCGACCTACGTATGAGTCACTAGTGAGTCACTTTTGGAAGCTAACAAAACCAGGTGTAAATTCCAGATTCTCACCTGTGGAAATCCCACACCTCAGATTCTGTCAAGTAATCTTTTCTGAGCATAATGGAGGATTAATGTCATACATGAGCCAACTACATACAACTTCCTGATTTTATTATCACTTTGAAAGGAAAATGATTGCACAATAAGAAATAGATACCTAATAGTTTTCTCAAGTTCATATATACTTAGAGCTTTGTCAAAGAAGAATAAAAGCTGACATTGCTTTTTATTCACATTATTATTATTATTGGTACTGGGAATTGAACTCAGGATCTTGCACTTGCCAGGCTACTTATATAATTCTTACTAATTTCTCAAAAAGTGATGGCACTTTTACTTGCACACCTGAGATATAATAATGAAGTAATCTACACTTTGGACAATAATTCTTTGGGTCAGAATCAGCTCTTGGCTCGGGCAAGGAATTATAGTTTGCCTCCTTCCCAACAAAAATTAAATAAAAAAGGTCAATCAAAATCTGAGTAGCTCAAAATTCCAGCCAGTAATGAAATCCAGAAATTCTAACTATGACAAAAATTAAACATCAAGATGAAAATGAAAATAAGGGTAGAGTTAAAGGAGCAATAGACTCTGGGTTAACACAAGGGAACAGTCTTAAGAGTTTTTCATCATACAGCACCCCTCATCCCCTTATAATGCACACCTCCACTTTAGTGAGAAAACACTTGAATCCCCAGGGTATGGATAGTTAGAAGGCAGGGAGGGCACAGTGAGGGTTCACCTCCTCCTTTGTAAAACTTCACAATAGGAACATTGATAGGTATTTCTCAAGAATATTAAGTTCATCAGAACATCCTGTTCTTTCACAAAATAGGGCTTTCCTGACACAAATATTCCTGACCTTGGGAAAGTATTTATTATTGTTATGTACAAAAGGATGTGTTTTTATGTTTGCTTCTGTGAAAGGCGAGCAATGAATGATGCTGGGAAACTGTGAGAACACAATTCATTTGTGGGAGCACTTCCAATATTTTAAAAGGCTCAAGTTGACATTAGAGGATAACAGGAGAATTTATGTTAACACCACTTAAGTCTTGACAAAAGAAGAATAACAATTAGTATAGGGAAAGGAGTTTTCTGCAGAACACAGGAAGCTGAGTCAGAGAAAAATCTCGGCCTCAGCTTCCAGGTTCAAATTTTGATGTCAATGATGTCATGGGGAGGCAAACGCGGTATGAATGGCACTTTCATTTGAAAGAAAAATAGCAAAGGGATGGGTGAATGCAGCTGCATATAACTCAACCGACCATCCCAAAAGCCCTTAAAGATTCCCAAATTAAATCAAAATAAACAATTAAAATATCCAAAACAAACAAGTAAAAAGTGGCAAGGTCCTAAACACACAGTAGGGTGAAGATAAGCCTGAAGACACTATTTGGCCAGGAAATGGAACAAATGATTGGGAACAGATGAGAATTCTGGGACCCACCAAGTCAGATCTGCATGAGCATCAGCCAGACATGAGAGTTCTTAGATAGAAACTGACTAACTCAACAGGATTCCTTGGAATTAGACATAGTAAGTTAAACCTTAATGTACATTTATTAATGCAACCATAAACCCTTGCTAGAAAAAAATTCTAACCTGATATCATTGAAAGATGGTTAGATCAATGGAAAAATGAGATTTTTACTCTGATTACTCTGTTTTACAGTTAAATTACCCAAAATATACTGCTTGTGTATTGATATTTTGTATGTATGAGCCAACTATCATTTATAATTATCATGGTTTGGGGGTAACTGTGAGTAACTTTTACTTGTTGGCAGTAAGTGAGAATTATTGGATTGTTCTCTTACTATTTTGAAAAGATTGCAATCAAAACAAATCTGAAACAAAAACCGTGTCCCACATACAAGCATTTATTACAAAACAGGTTTAATAACAGTTTTTAATCTAGAAAGTAAAGTCAAGAAGTATCATCAGACCTTTTTTAAGTGTGCTGACAGCAATGCATAAAGTTCTACTCAGGACAAATTCAACATTTTACCAGCAGAAGTCAGCTCACCTTCCAGTATGGATTGGGCTACAAAGATCCCATATGTATGTGGCTGTATGTGGACCATTTTGTAATCTAAATCTATGGTTTCATCCTGATGCCTACAATCTAGTGCACTAGATTCTTTCATCCTTTTCATCTAACAGTGGAAATGCCTATAAAGTGCCACATCTAAAGTTCAGAATAAAGGAAACTAATAAAAATTATATATACTACCCTACCATCTCTGTTGAACTACTTCAAAGTAAGTTATACACAGTATGGGAAGCAACATAAATGCCTCAGCATCAGAACACACAAAAAATTATGTCTGTTCACATAATAGAATATCCCAAGAATGAAAAAAACAGACTGATGTCTGTAACATGAATGAATCTCAAAAAAATTATACTGAGATCAAAGACCCCCAAAGAATAGAGTTTTCACTACATTACTCCATCTGTATGGAAGTTCAAGAGTATACAAAATAGTTTATGGAGATAAAGATCAGAATAGTGTTTAACTATGGAAAAGAGGGGCACACACTAGAAAGACAAAAAGGGACTTTTTATAGTGATAACAATGCTCTGTATTATGATTAAGATGCTGGATGCAGGTTTTATAAAGTGTATTTAATAATATGTAATTATATATCCTTATAAAAATGACAAACATGAGATGTAGCTGCTTGCAAAACAAAGCTTCAGAACGGATGTGGTGGTACATGTCTGCATTCCAGTACTCTGAGAGGACGAGGCAGGAGAATAACAAGTCTGGGCCCAGTCTGACTAAGTTAGCAGCTTAACAAGATCATGACACAAAATAAAAATTTAGAAGAGGGATATAGCTCAGAGTCCTGGCTTCAATCTCCAGTACTGCAAATAAACAAAAACAAAAACAAAAAAAGTGGGGCAGGAGGAGAAAGAAAAAATGAAAAGCCTCAGGACAGTTTGGGAGTTGCAATGATAATACTAAGACAGTGTTATTTGGTCTCTATTAACAACGTTGTAAAGTCATATGTGTAATAGTTACTATTTTTCCCTAGTGCAGCTGCAGATGTTATGTCCACTGTCACAGCATAGAAAGGAATAACGCTAGTCTCAAGCCTGTGTCTTCTTTCAGCTGAAGAGTTGTCCTGCTTACACTGAGGCCCATTCACCAAACTCTGCAGAACTCTCAGGCTGCTGAAAACAAAAAGAGAAAGCTGTTAGGGTAAAGTTGTTAAAAGTAAACCATGAGATGAAGTAAAAACAAAAATAGAAAAAAATTATTTTGATTTTTTGCATCAAACTGGCTTTCAAGACTAAAATTAGATCCATGTCTATGATCATGCACTGAAGTCAAAATGGATCAAAGATCTAAATATTAAAACAGAAACACTACATCTACTGGAAGAGAAAGTAGGTAGAAATCTTGAAGGCACAGGGGTAGGTAGAGAGTTCTTGGACAAAAATAAAACTGCACTGGAAATATTTCAAAGAAGCAACAACTGGGATCTCATCTTATTGAAAAGGTTTTGCACATCAAAAGAAATCACCAACAGAGTGAAAAGAAAACCCACAAACTGGGGAAACACTTTAGCCAACTCCCTCAGACAAAGGATTTCAAGCTAAAATACATAAAGAATTTTAAAAACTCAGACCCCCAAAATTCAAAGACCCAATCCAAAAAAGGGTATCTGAGATGAATACACACTTCTCAGAGATAAAAGAATACAAATGACAAATAAATATATGAAAAAAAAAAATGTCTAACATCATTGGTCATCCAAAACATGCAAATTAAAATGACACTGAGATTCCATCTCACCCCAGAAAGAACGACTAACATTAAGAAATCAACCAATAACAAATGCTAGCGGGACTGCAGGGAAGAAGGACCACTTCTCCATTGTTGGTGGGAGTGTAGACTGGTGCAACCATTGTGGAAATCAGTCTGGAGATTTCTCAGTAAACTAGAATTAGAGGTACCATTTGATCTAACTATTCCCCTTCTGGGTATTTTCCCAGAAGAATTAAAAACATCATACCACAGCAATATATGTACATCCATGTTTATAGCAGCACAATTTGTCATAGCTAAATCTTGGAAACAACCTGAATGCCCATCAACAAAGGAATGAATAAAAAAGATGTGATCTTTTTATATAACAGAGCATTAATCACCATAAAAATGATAAACTCGAGGCTTTTATAGGTAAATGGATGCACCTAGAGACCATACTCATAAGTGAAATAAATCAGACTCACATGTGTAAACATCATATTGTCTCCCTAGTGTAAGAAGCTGAAAGAATAAATAAGACAGAAAAGACACAAATAAAATGTATTCTCTCCACCCTTTGGGGCCCAGAGTTGCTGTTAACTTCAGACTAAAATCATGAAATAAGTTCTATTTTTTCCTCCCTGCATTATAATGAATCACTCTTGCCAATTTCAAATTGCTGGACATTTTTTATTAATATGATTTAGAAGGAAATAAATTGGATAGGTTTCCATTCTTAAAATTATAGACTACTTATTATAACATGTTAAGCTATTTAATTCATTGTTATTTTACTCCACTGAACTGTAATTCTAGCTGTGCTCTATCCCAGGATGTTTTTGCAAAAGAATTCCTAAAATCTTTTGTTAGCATTTCATAAAACATACTCAAGGGAAGTTTGCTTTTTAAATTTCAAAGTAGGGCAAATTTTCCTTTTTAAAAAGTAGAGCAACAGAAAAGCCAAAATAAAAGAAAGATTTTTCCAGTTGTTTTGTGTAATTTCTCACTTATTAACTTAGGTTTACCCCGAATGACTTGTTAAGAAACTAAACAGGTAAGCACATTGCTTAAACCAGCCCTGGCTTGTCCAGGATTGTGTGAGCTGATGACAACCTTTAAATATATAACAACTTGGCTCCAAACTTGGCTAAGAAAGAAATTATAATTGTGATGCTACCGTGGAAGTATGTATTTCAATAGTTTTAAAGATATATTTTCAAACAGTATTCATTTTATTGTTAGGCTAAAATAAGGATGTTACCTTTTGTCTGCTTTTCCTTTTCCTTCCGCACTCCCCATCATGTACGTATGAAGCAAGTGCCTGCAGACATACCTACAGCATTTTGAAAAACAGTATCCACGGGGACAACTGGGCAATATTGTAAGCTTTGGCTGTCCTCACCATATGCAGTATTCAGCTAAAAATTTATACCTGCAGGTGGCTGCTTACAAACACAATTTGATTATAGACCCACAGGGAGGCCTCAAGTGAACCTGATTAGCAGGTCCAAGACTATATTAATATTAGTAATATTATACTTGTGAGAAAATGGACAGCTTAAGCCAGAGGAAATGAAAGAGATGGCCAGGAGCACAGCCATAGTAGCCAATGTTATTTAGCTAAAAGAAGTATTAAAGGCTGAATCCATCATGTTTATATGGAGTTGGAGCATCCTATGCTTATTAACAAAGATTTTTTTCTCAGTAGAGAGAGAAAATACACTTCCTTCATGGAACATTTGAAAAATATAGTACTTAGTCCTTCCGAAGTAAGATTCTTGCTTTTTAGTAGAAGCAATATAGCCTTTGGGATAAAACTGATCAGCATTCTGATTATATCTTGAAGATGTTAGCCCAAAAATAAGATAATAGAGTCAAGATTTGAACATGAATCGATGGATAGGGGACACAAAATGAAAGGAGTATTATGTCATAAGAAATTAACACAGGTGTTTTGACAAGTTTCAGTCTAAGATAATTAACCTTTAAAAAATATAGCTTTGTAAAGGTAGGTTACATTATTTTAAAGTAGCAACTTAGATCTTTTTGGAATTGTTATGTACATTGAAATATCATTCTCAGGCACAATTTAAAGAGTGTTCATTATCGTTTGTGGATTGTTGAAGCTGTATTTTTCTCATGGTTGGAAAATAAAACTCAAAATAAAAATCACTGAAATATTACTCTGAGAGATTTCTGATATAAATCAGAAGAAAAGACAAGAGAATTCATATGGCATATAGCAAGCAAGGACAAACTGTCCCAGGGATAACAAAAGCCATGGAGTGGAATGTGGACAAAATAACTCACTCTACCACACAGCCACACTCAGAATCATGAGTGTCCTAGATGATGAACTATAGTCTATTTCAAATCTACCAACATTAGAATAATGGACCATTAAATATTCTGTTAAGGCAGTAGAGTATAACAAATTTACGAGTTCAGCCTCCAGATTTAGATATTTGTTTTAATCCTTGTCCCCCATGCAATATGTCCTTCACAAATTAACCAATCTCTTGAAGCTTCAAAGGGACATAATTGCAGTACTTTTCTTGCAGGCTTTTTGTGAAGGTTAAATGAGAAAATCCACACAAAATAATTGTCAAACACTAGGTGCTCAGTATTTGTTAGCTATGAGTACTAGATCTTAGAATGCAGTAGTAGCCTACATTGTGCTCTATAGCTCAGCAAATAAAAATATTCCAAGGAATGTTTGAAAATGTTTGAAAGCAAGAAAAAAGATGAAAAATCACTACAAAATCAAAATTTCTTGGAGAAACCAACCCTGATATGCTTCCTTTAAACAAGAATACTCATCATTTATCTCTTTTCTACCTGTCAAGCCTCAACTCAACTCAACATGACCTCGATAAAGCTTCCTATAATTACACAAATCAGAGAATTAATCTTTTTCTTTTCTAAATCCACACAATTCATAATATTTACTCCTACGTGTAGCACTTCACTTGTATTTTGGGTTGTATTTTAGTTAACTGTAGGACCCTATTAGCTGTTTATTTAGAAAATTGTTAAGGACTCATCTCTGACTCCATATAGGAACAAATACTTTCTACATATTAAATAATTCTATAAATGTCTTTTGAATGTTGGGATCAGAAAATATTTTTATGGATAATAAGACACTAAACATGAATATATACACACACCCAGAAAAACAACTAACTGACTATAGTCTACAAATTTTGTCTCAGAAAGGAAAGTGTACACATAGCCTCACTTTCCAATGCAAGTTTTGGAGGAAAACAATACATTATTCTTAACAGTGAAATATCTACAGCTAGCCTTGCCCTCTGTTTCATTAATGTTGCAGAAAAGATCAAGGAAGAAATCGTCACTCATAGAATTGTACTACTGAGAGGCTATTCCAATAGTTCTTTGTGGTCCTCTGCATGAATGAAAGGAAAAATGGAAACTCACCAGACAAAAGCCATTGGAACAGAGAGTTGGTAACAAATTGCCTTGCCATTGCAAATGCACGTTTTTAAAAACTTATTTTTTAGAAAAGTTATTGCCATAAGCATAGACCTGAGTCTAAGTCTCTCTCATACAACTAATTCTTGGACAGAAATAATTTTACATTTAGTTTCATTAAAATGCACACCAATGTTTATCATCAAAAGTTTGAGCTCCACAACTAACACCTACAAACTCCCAGGCCAGGCTGTTCTCCACATATTCTTCATATCACTGGCTCAAGGGCCAAGAAAGCCTTCTAAGAAAGACACGTAGGTCAAGAGATTGAGAAATACTTCAAATTATTCAGCTCTAATTGTTTCTCTATATTTCTTTCACCCCAAACACAAATACCATGTTTTAGTGACTAGAAAGATCTAAAATGCATCACCAGTCATCACCAAAGAAGCTCTCTCTCCTGTCTCTTGCACTGTCAGAATAACTTGGATTTTTTTTAAAGTCAGTGTTTAGATCTAAAAGAGCTTCGCCTTTCAGTTTTAAGAAGCACAATAATCAATTCCTTTAAAAGAGAAAAATGTGTTTTCCCCAAATACATTGCACAGAAAAGATAAGGCAACTTCTCCCCAGGGAGATGGGAAGAACAAACAGTGTTGTCAACACAGGAAGGCTGCTGCAGAGGTGGACACGTCCCCCTGCCACCCTGATTAGAGAAAGGCAGGAAGTGAAGCCTGTTTACTTGGGAGCTACCCTGAGAACCATGCTGTGGACCCAAGAGGGAAAGGAAGAAACAGCCGAATCTGGAAAAGGCTATGATTCCAAATGGCATTTTTCTCTTTTCCTCCATGCCATAATATGCCTCTAAATCAGTGTCAGTAATGCCAAGGAGTAAATCACCACTTCTGCTCGCCCCAGGACAGAAAGGAGAGTGGCCTGAAGGAACCTGACAAGAATTTAGGACAGGAAGAAAACTCAGAAAAATACTCATTGGGACTGTCTCTAGGGAAAAGTTAGATTGTATAAAGATTTTTATTGTGTTAGTTTAGCTGCATGTACTCTATTTCCAAGGTTTCCTGGCATGGCAGAATTTCAGGTTGGTAAGAGCCATAAGAAACATTCATGGTGGGATTTGGAAGGCTGAAATGAAGCATCAACCATATTCTTTTAAAGCTCTGGAGATTGTGCATATGTAATTGCGGGGCACATGACACGGCTGCGCATCACACAAGTAACTGCTGCAGTCTGGATCCCTTGTTGACACGGGGCAGAAGCCAGGTTTGCAGCTCCTTCGGCTTTCACTGCACCTTTCCCTCAGGTTGCCCAGCTCCTGCCTGGGTCAGGTGCAGAATGCACAACATCAGTTTCTCCTGCAGTTCATCTGTACATTTTAGCTTGGGAGCTTCAAAATGGAGGCTTATGGGAATTCCAATTTGTCTTTGTGGGCTCAAGATCATCCTTCTGGATTCCAATTTTATTTTCTCTCTCCCACATTTTATGTCTTTCCTCTTTCAGTGCTGCCCTGCTGACTTCAGGCTCCAGAGCTAGACACAGAAAAACATAGCTACCTATAAACTGTTAAATTATAACTAGCTCCCGCAACTGTGAAAGGCCAAATCTCTGTAATGCACTCTGCTACATATCTCTCTAGTCATTTTCTTTCTATGGTCAGAGCCCTTCTAATGCCATCTGAATTCTAGATGAGAATCCACCAGTGTTCTTGGGGCTGGGGTTCACCTGGTTATTAGCTAGATAATTAGATTTAGACAAGATGGAGGTCTTGAGATTTCTGATAAGATTAAGCTGTGAAAATATAATTGTAGGGTTGAAGAGTGAGACAGAAGCAGATGGCAATAAACATCCAATCTGAAGCAGTGAAAATGATGGATGGAAACCTAGAGAATTAGGAATTAAATTTTGCGAAGATGTATGTTTGTTTTCTATGTTTAGAACTGTGTACAGTTGCAGACATACATATACGAAGTGCTTGTGTATAAATATCTATAAACACACACATTTTTAGAGAAATTATGTTTTACTTATAGACATTTCCATAGGGTTCATTTTTCATAAGCAAACATAAAGGGTAGGCTGCCAAAGAAATACTGAGATGTGAATCTTTTAATATAACCTGGTTTGGAACAGTAACAAGGCCCTCTGTAATTCTGAAAAATAAAACTAACTAACTATAATATTTTACATGTCCTTTACACCTCATCTCATTTCTAGTAGTATTTGAGACATAATTTAAAATATTCATATATTGAAAAATATGTACTGTAAAACAAAAAATAAGATAGTAAGAAAAGGGTAAGGATAAAGTATAGCAAGAAATGTAAAGCAGATGACATGAAGTGAATTCACAAAAAGTACAAAGTCAAAAGAATATATAGCATTAATTCCTGTGCAGTCAAGTATAATAGGTATAGCACTATATAGTGCAGGTTAAACTAAATAAATCAAGGTTTAATGTCTTGATGCAGAACCTCATAATTCAGTTTTACTCTGTACTAATGAGGTCTTAACTATAACAATTATTCAATTTGTGATTTCAGGCCCCAAGCAGAGTTAGATGTTCATGTTCATTTCAAGACTAACAAAATAGTTTTTAAAAAAGTGGAAATTATTTCTTGGTAAAAAAACACTGAAGGAACTGAAAATGTTTAAAGGAATGAAAAGAAGATTTTACGAGTCAGAATAACTATTTTCAATATCACCAGACTCCTAAGTAGAATGGCAAATTTGAAAGATATCACCTGGGGATAAACATAAATTCAGAGCTAAAAATAGGGGAAATAAATATAAACCAAATGTAATATTCATATCCATGCAAATAAAATGTGCAGTAAAATCCTCTGGGTGGTTTTTACCAACATTTTTTGTGTTAGTCAGCTCTGCATCACTGTAACAAGATGCCTAAGATAAGGAACTTATAAAAGAAAACCTTTGGCTCATTGCTTTAGATGTTCTGGTCCATGTGCTTCTGGCCCGACTGTTTTGGGTCTGAGGCAAGGTAGCACCTCATTTCAGGAGCTCACAGGAAAGCAGAACTGCTCAGGTCATAGACAAGAAGCAAGAGAAAGAGAAAGGGCTGCAGCCCCACAATCCCTTTTCAAGGGTAAAACCTCCGTGAACTACACAGGTTCCCCTAGAGCCTGCTTCAAAGGTTCTGCCATCTGCCACCCTGGAATCAAGCCTTTAACACAGGGCTAGGGAGAGACGTTCCAAACCCAAACTCAGCCGTCATCACTTCACACAACTTCTGAAGTGTGGCAAAGGGTAATACACTGGGTGTGCAATTAGGAAAAGATCTCAGTTATTGTCTTGATCCATATCATAAACACCAATGACTGGAAGTGCCTGCTTTTCCCCAAACTTTGCAGACTAAATTCTTGTAGTTTGAGAAGTGGAACAAAGCCCCAAAATCATTTTTTTGTTTTTGTTTTTCTTCCAGTACCAGGAATCAAACTCACAACCTTGGGCTTGCCAGGCAGGCGCTGTGCCACTGAGCTAAATCCACAGCCCTGGCCAAAATCCGAATACAATGCTCCTTTTAATGCCCCACCACTACCACCCATGCCTCAGAACTCACAAGAGAAAAGAGCCACACCCAAGAGGGACACACCTATTCCTCAGTGACCAGCTCCTTGCCCTCTGTCATCGTTTCACCCACATTCTACACTGATTCCACAGTATGCTTTCTCTAGTTAGACTCTGAGCCAGAAGCTGCCAGAAGCATTTCCACCTCACAGGTAATTTCATGTTTAACTCCATGTAAAATTAGCTTACAATATTGAAAAATAAGAAACACATAAAATTCCAGATTAACAACAGCCTTTGACAGTAGAAAACTCTGAGGAAGCTAAACCCATATTACTTCATGGGAATCTTATCAATTTTGTCTCTGTTCTTTAGATAAAACATGCATCGCTAGTTGGTCCCGTTTGTTATTACCTCATGCATTTACCTTAGCAACCTGGCCCTGCCTGAACTCAGAATTCCTATCATGTGTTCTGAATGGTGACTGGTCACATTTTTTTTAGGACATTTTTATATATGTCTGTGTTATAAGGAATGTCTTAGCTGGGTTCCCTAGAGAATAGAGCCTAAGGCATGGATTAAGTTTGATGCTTTATTTGGAAAGTGAAAATGTAGGGTCCAGAAGGAAGAAGTGAGACAGGAAATCATAGGAAACAATGGTGAGACTATGCAGAGTGTTGCTGGCTATAACACTCCATTCAGCAAATACACACACTCAGCCCTCAGCCGGGTGGGATGTCTCAGAACAGCTTGTGCCTGAAACTGTTACCATGGGAGGAGAAGGAGAAGGCTTAGCTCCCTCCCATCATCCACTTTTACTGTTCAGGTTTGCTCCCTTGGAAGTGAACATTTCTGTGACTCTAGGCTATGTGATCCAATCTCTTTAAAGGTCTGTAGAATGACTAATTCCAATTCCTAAAATGCAATTTTTACCCTATTCTAAGAATGAAAGCGGGAGACATAAATCCCAGGTGTGAGACTGATTGCCGTAAATGTACAGTGGCAACCAATGCAGTGCAAGTGAGCACCTGGCCCCAGGTGGTAGAACTTACATTGACCAGATCTGAGTGTAGTCAGCCAGCCGCAGAGCAAAACGAAGAGATAAGAGTTGTGCGCAGGACTATTGAAGACGTATAAGGGAGGGGCTAGCCAATTCCAGTGTGCAGGCTCAGTCTGGCTTGCCACCTGTTTTACTGTGGCCCTTGAGCTGAGAATAGTTTTACAATTTTGAATAGCTGCAAAAAACAACTAAAGAAGAATAATATTTTTTAAATACTTTATAATATTTATAATATATCAAGCAGATGAAATAAAACTCAAGTCAATATCCACACAGAATTTCATCAGAACAGCCTTTGTGGAGGCTGTGGCCACACAAAAAGGCCACATTGCCTGTGTGATTGCCTGTGGCCTCTCGCAGGCCACAGCACTCAGCACTTTTAGAAGCCACCAGAGGCCGCCTGGCATAAAAAGCATAAAATAGTCACTATCAAACCTTGCACAGAAAAGTGTCCCCCAACATCTGATCAAAGGAAGTCCAGTAACGGTCTCTAAATCAAGAAGCAAGACAGAAAATTTTTAGGAAGTTGAAATAGGAGCATATTTACTTGACAATTATGTACAAAGCTAACATTTACTCATGCCTGCTTATCCCCTCACAAGTGGGAATGTGATTGCACTCATGTGTTTCTCTCTCTGAAAGTCTTCCTCAATTAATATCTCCTGATGCTTTTATAGTATCGCCTACAAACAGGCAAGATAACTTGTATCGCTTAAACTCAAGAACAACATTAGAAATTTATTCCCAGATTAAAATAATCTTGGAATATTATCTTCATATGAAATAGGGCAAAAAAGAAGGCCAATACTATTATTAAATTTTTAATTCATATCGCATGCTCTGAATTTTAAAATCCTATCTAGAAAAAATATGCACACAAACAAGAGCCACAGCTCAGAGCCCTGTCACTGACGCACACACTAGCAGGCACACCGTTTCTTACCATTTGGGGTGAGTTAAAGGTTTCCAGGGTACCAGACCCATGGCAGGTGAGGAGACATGTAGCCTGCTAATGATAGGCCCTGTTCTGCTGATAGTTAAAAAAGGCACCAGCTGAGATCCTGTGCTATCCTGGGCAGTAGGTGAGATCTTAAGGATACTTACAGGAATGGGACATGGGTCCTGCCTTGACACTGAGCATCAGCGACACTTTAGCCCCCATTGTCAGGATTCTGTAAACTATGTGTCCCCTCCCAGAATAGCCCTCTCTGGGGACCAGAGCTCCCAGGGGAACAGTATCTAACTATTCTGAGCTCCACTTCCCAGAGCGATCCTGACCTTTCCTAGCAGCTGGAAAGCAGGACTTGCTGAAGTCCTGGAGGCCTCTCGTAGTGTTTATGTCCCCAAGCCAAGCACATAGTGTACTTTTTTCAAGAGGGCCCAATGCAGGCTGCTGTGCTCCCTCTGTACAATTATCAAAATAGCCAATCTGCCTCTTACCAGAAGAACTACTTATGGTACTTCTAATAGTAGATTTTGCTTGGAAGTTTTAAAGGACACAGAAATGGAATGCTGGAATTGACTTATGTCTGTTTTTTGTGAGCAGTGAGGCTCCACATGTCTAACGCGATGGAGCGGGATTCTTATTGACCTGATCAGACCTCGGGAAAAGGCTCACTGAGGCAGCTTCTTGACGACACTGTACATATGATGAAACATTCTCACTCAAAATCTTAAGGTTCAGCTTTTAAAAAATAGTTAAATATAAAGCAACATAGTATGCCAGAACATACAATAAGTACTCTCTGATTAATTTCCACCATTCTTGGCCATTATTCAGTTAAATGTGAATCCTGATTTGCACAGCCCTGTTCTCTGTGTATGTCAAGAATTCTTCTATCTAGGGGCTGGGGATTTAGCTCAGCGGCAAAAGAGCCTGCCTGGCAAGCTCAAAGTCGTGAGTTCGGTTCCCGGTACTGGAGAAAAACCAAAAAAAAAAAAAAAAAAGAATTCTTCTATCTAATATATTTCAAAACACTAAAAGCATTTTATCTCATATAACACTTTCTTAAAAGATATGGTAATAAAAGAGATCACTTGATAGTGAACTGATGAAGTAGAGACAGGGGTTTTTATGCATAAGCATAAAAATTCCTTCCAGGAAACAAGATCAGTACCTTCAGCCATTCACAAACATCTCCTGGGTGAATGATAATTTTGTCAATGGTGAAATTTAATGTCCCTATTTCTGAAATGACAAGGTGGAACAAAGCTGCCTACTTAAACATTCCTGGAAGCTAGCATAATACCTCATAAATAGCAAGCATCCAACTCTTAAATTTAATTTATTATTTTGACCTGAATGTAATCCAACTCTGATTTTCTATAATTGTTCATTTATTTGTGTCCAGAATAACTGAGGCTTAACTCAGTTGTTGTAGTGGACCACTGTGCATAGCTGGCTAGATGATACCCCCCAGCTTCCCGCTCCTCTGACTTACCAATCCCTCTGTGGTCCCAGATCACCAAACTCCCGATCCTCCCAAATGCAGAGCTCCAGACATAACCACAAAAATGTTTAGAGGAAATCATTGGTGTTTAAAAAAAAACAAATACGCATTCCACAGCCTGATGGCCAGAGCTTCCATCACACCCAACAAAGATGGTGCTGAGAGAAAGATGGACCATGTAACTCATCTCTTATTGTGCCTGGCAAAAATAGGAGCAAAAGCTCCACAAGAAACCCAAGGGAGAATGGATAAGAAGAACCTAAAAGGATTCTTATTTTGTGCCAAGGCATAGGCTTTGTGCGCTAAGACAAAAATCATCTATAGTCAAAATAATCTTAGAAAATACCCCCATTTCCCATAACTTCTACTATAACCTCTACTTAGACCCCTCCCTGACCCCCACTTACCCAAGTATTAGCAGAAATCATGATCTCATTAGCTGAATACCTGAGGACATCACTGAATTGCTCTTACAGGCAATGGTATAGATAAGTATATGGTATAGATAAACAGTGTAGATAAAACTATGCCTATTAGTTTTAAAATTAAAATCATAATTACAACGTCAAGATGTTCACACTATGGGAAGAATGCTCACATTGGGACATACAACTTAGAGAAATGACAAGTAAAACTAATCTGCTCTTCTCATTTTTTTTCCTTTGTTGACCTCTCATAGTTGGGTTATTGTGTTAAACTCTCACATCATGGAACTGCACTGTATCTACCTAACCAGGTCACAACCAGCAGCCCCATGAAAGGGAATTTCCCCAGTAGAGGTTTCGGAAATTCTAAGACTAATCAGAACCTTCAGTGTTGTATATTCCAAAAGCAGGAAAAAGAAAGGGGTTCTAGGAGGAGATAATCAGTGTTAGGTGTTGGTTACAGGTCTCAAGGGAATATACTTTTAATTTAGAGGGTCTTGATACTGGGTATTTGCAGCATGCCACTGGGCCCAGGTTTGAGCAGAATAGCTCATACTTTCAGAACACATTGGGTACAGAGAGATAGGCAGGCCTATCTGGATTAGCAGAACACCGTTGTGTGGATTAGAGTCCATCACTACTCTGGCAAACACAGCCCTTCACAGGGGCACAGTTTGCACCAACATATGGTTTAGGTTACTGCACCTAGTTATCCACTCAACACCTTTGTACAATGCTGACTGTTGAGTAAGACACAGCAGCCCAATGAGAGGATCAGCACAGGAGGGAGGTTGATGGTCAAAGTCTATTTTAATCCTCTCATTTCTTCCCATTTGGTACATTGGTTTTAGAGCTTGCGCCGTGGTGGAAGTGGGGATCGCAGAAGCTCAAGGCAGACAGCCAAGCTGCTTATTATGTGTGCTGAGCTCAAGAACAATCCTTTAATCCTACTAGCAATCCCTGCAACAAGAAACACTGATTCTTCTTTTATTTAATTAGAGGACTGTTTTCTCATGCATATTGCACTTGATTTATGAATACCTATTGTTCAAAATGTAATTGCATATTCAGCACTGCTCAATGGAAAAGGGACCAGTTGGGCTTGTACTGCTTGCTTTACATTTTTAGAATCCTTTGCATGAGTGTATATAATTCATTTCATTACCATGAATAAAATCAAGGCATTCCAGGAGGAACTCTTTGGTACATGTTATTTTTAATAACTGTTAAGTCTCATGGAGAACTGTGCCCAGCCAGCCAGAACATATCCAGGCTGACTTGAAAGCCTGAAAATGTGAAGAGATACTGAAGCAAGTGCCTCATGATCAGGCTGAGGATGGATTTCCAGAGGTGGCCACCGCTTTCCCACAGTAATCTAGAGGAAAAGCAGATCCATGTTGAATAAATAAAATATTAAGTGATACTTTCAGGCATTTTCTAGTATAGAGTAGCATCAGAAAAGTTTATTTAGTATTTTTGTTGCTTTCCATTTACTAGGTCAGATACTAGAGTGTTGTTAATGCTTTGCAAGAAATTGTGCAGCTAATGTGACAAGGCCAGATCACTTCACTGGCTTCCCTGTGGCACTGGAAAATGGATTTCTGAAGCTCAGGCACGGGTAAGTTCAAATGACGGTAGTGTAGTCACTGCATGAGGTCCACTATCACCCAATTTTATTTTTACTCCAACATGAGTTCAACCATTATCAACACTACCTCCCTACCCCTCAACCCTTCAGCAGAAGGGAAGTATTTCTTCTTTCTCATAAACGGTCAGTGTATGTCACACCCCTGTCTCTGCCGGCTTTCTACTTCATCTCAGTTCCCAAGGCGATGGCAGTGACAAAATCTCCCAGAGGGATAGATTTACAATTATAAATCTATGTGTAACAGAAACAAAGGGTGAACGTTGGCCACACCTTAGTAAAGTCACTATCTCTACTGAGAGATTGAAAATCTTCAAATATTCATTTGCTATCTCTCTCAGTCCGTCATCAGTATTTACAGCATACCAATTATATGCTAGGCACTGTTCCATGTGCTAGAAACACAGCATAAAACTAAAATTAAAAAACCATCCTAAATAGATCTCTTACAGTTTTACTCTGAGAACTGCATCTGGTTTCCAATTATAGCACTAAAAGTACACATAAAATTATACAATCCACCTAAATAATTCAATTAACACTAAGAAACCACTTGTGATTGCCCTTCTATCTATATAATCTACTTTTTAAAGGAGGAATGTATTTGTAGAACATTATCCAAAGGTCTAGTACTAGTTTTCATTGCTGTTACCTTTAATTAAAATTATGTTTTGGCTTAAAAATACTGACTGAGCCTTACAATGTTGGTGACTCTTCCATTTTTAAATAAGTTTCTGACATTGTTTCTTAACATAACACAAATGCATAAAAGCATTCAAATATTCAATATGTAGCTCGACGAGCTACACAGCGTATTCCCCAAAGCAAATGCCAATGCCGATACCACCTGGATCTACAAATAATGTGACCAGAAACTCAGGAAGTCTCTCTGGAGCTTTTATCAATCAAAATACAACAAGGTAAACATTGATGTAACTTTTTCATTTTTAAAATTTTACAGTTTCCATTATTACTTGTAAGAAATCACTAAGATCCTAAATCACTCTTTCTTGGTGAATATTTTCGCCAAGATGTGAGTTATACTGTTAACACTTCTCCTAATTTTATTTTATTTTATTTTATTTTATTTTTATCTTAAAAATAAAAGGAGGAAAACATTAACGGACAGACAACCTTTTACAAAATAGCAAATTTTGTATGTATGTATATACAGGATAGTTAACATAAGTTGATCTACTGTCTTCTATTTCTTTCCTGAAAGAAACTGTTAATGAGTCCTTGATTGATCAGTATTGCATGTCTCTACTTGTTTTCATGAGAAACCACTTTGAAAATATCAATATGTAATACAACAAGCATTGTTAATTTCCTACCACTTTGTTTGTAACACTTCTCCTAATTTTAGACAAATATATTTCTGTAAAATTAGCCCCCTCCCATCCAGTGGGTGAAAGGCTTAAGTATAATGCAGATTGCTTACTAGTGACTCCTTCAGTGTAATTATGGTCTGCACCAGTGATTTTCAACTGGGAATAACGTTTCCTCTGTGAGGACATTTTCCCGTAAACATAATCTAATATCCAATGCAGATTCTAAATTTTCCTGGTTTTGAACTGCATGTAAGTGAAATTTTAAAATGGATATTCTTTCACACCTAGCTTCTTTCTTTCACCAACATTATGTTTCTGAGATATGTCCATATTCTAATGTGTGGCTGTATATTATATCACTGGTGAATATACCACAATTGATTTCCCTATTGTGCTGTTATGATATTTTCTAGTTCATCCTAACTAGAATATTACATATTTACATAATGTTCAGTTTTCATTATTTTACTCACATTCTGAATTTCTGATTACTTCTAAAGGAGATGACCCTTTTGCCTTTGATGAGAACTGTACGTGTCTGTGTTTACCACAGCGTGGTATATATGTGCATCTGTAGTTTAACTATCCTAAATGCAGTACTTTGTCAATTATTTTCTCTAAATATAGTGACTCTCTTTATCACATCATGATAGAGTTCTCAAAAGTACCACATGCTTTTCATATACCACAATAAGTCATGCAGACTGATTAAACACATTCTTCTACCTGAACAGGGGTCCCTTCTATAGTTTTTAAATGTCACTTACTCTTGTACTGTCTTTTGTAGACCTGGTCTTGCTGAGTGGTTCACCCAGTGTCTTACCCAGGCGCTACCACTTCATAATGTTACTTCCTACAGATCAGTTTTTTCTCAGGTTTTTAACAAGTGAGTATTCAACTGAAACAATGTCAAAGCTCCACAGTTGAATGATGAAATACAGAATGGTCATTTATCAGTTGTACTTACCAAGAGCCACCAAAAGTAGATTGGTGATATATCTCGACAGAGAAATGTGTGACTTATTTGCTTCTTTTTTATAATAAAGCACCCTAAGGGGAATCCCTATCAGAGCTTTTGTTTCAAAATCAGCTGTACTTCTCAGAGCAACTGATCTGTATTGATCTTAAGCTAAAAAAATCTTTAACTATGGTTTGCACAATGCTCGAAGACATATTGTCACCCATGCAAAGAACTCTATGGGTATACTTTTTACCTCGTCCCTTCCTACATTTGCCCTTTCGTCTGCCTTCTTTAACTTTTATTACTGTGTGACACTGTCACTTGAAATACTGTCTGGAACAAAATGAAGTACAAAAAGACCAAAAGATGAATGGCCTTCTATAACTGTTCTGCTTAATAAGTATGAAAACATTATCATTTCCCTCAGGATGCCCAAGTGAAGGTGGAGAAGACATTTAATTACTAAATTTATCCTAGTCTTTTGAGTTTAAATGATGTTATAAATACTTTCTAAATTCATCAGAGCCTTTTAGGTCTACAAATTCATTTTTTTTTCCTTTGAAGGGATAATTTGATTAATTTAGGGGAAACATTACCAGAAAACATTTTTCCAAGAAGTATTTTAATACTTCTGCCTATCATTCTATCCACAAATACATAAAAATCTCCTACATATATTATTTAAAAGATAAGAAAGACAGGGTTCTATATTTTTATTGGTTGAACAAATAAACAGAAAGTTACAGAATACACAAGTAACTAATAAAAATGATTATCCATTAGTAGTTAGGTAAATGGAAAAAATATAAGGGATAAACATTTCACAAATTTCTTTTAATATTTATTAGTTTTGACACAAAATAAAATATTAAATATTCAAAAGCTCAAATAAATAAAAATCATACTTAGAAAAGTCCTTCAGATGAAAACAAAACAAAAACAAAATCATTATCCTAAAACATTGAATTTTTATATTAGAGTGTTTTTTTGGTTTTTGGTTTTGGGTTTTGGCGGGGTTTTTTTGGTCTTTTTGGGACAGGGTCTCACTATGCAGTTCAGGCTGGCCTTCAGTTCACTATGTAGCTGAGGCTGGCCTCAAACTCGCAAAGATCCTCCTGCCTCAGTCTTCCGAGTGTTGGGATTACAGGCATATGCCACCATGCCTGGCTCTATCTTGAAGTTTTTATATCTTATATAATAACAAAAAATGAAAGTCAAGAAATCAAACAGAAGCAACTCTGTTGACGTGAAAAATCTTAAGACAGTAATAAAAATATATTATTATATTGCAGTCTTCAAAGAGCTTAAAAATCTTTTTAAAGTGAATAAATTTTGCTACTGATTATAATGGAGAAAGTGGGGCTGGTCTTGTTGGTCCATGAGAAAAACTAGAAAACATGAAAAAAATACATGGAACAATTTTCAAACATTGAGCAATGGCATAAAGCAAGACATGATCGCTCAGGTAAGAAACAAGCAAAGGAAATCTTAACATCATCTCAGCTTTCTTCTCAGAAGCACATGCCAGACCATAGTGCAGAAAGGGAAATACAAGTATATCACAACTTTTAGACCAAGATATGGAAACACAAATCAGAGTTCAAGGAAGCTGAAGTGGATAGAATTTTTGGAGTAGAATCCTGGAAAGGAAGAAGCTATGCAAAGAGGTAACTTCAGAGTTAAGGTCCTGAGTCTGTCACTGAACACTAGGCAACACAGGTATATAGTGAAAATCTTTGAGGCTAGGTGAAAATGTTGGAGATGCATAAACTGACCTACTCCTAGACATCTGACAGCACTGGAAGAGTTTTGAGTTCTGTTGAACCGTTAAGGGGAGTCCTCATTTGATTCAGGGCATTCAGTAGAAATTCAAGAATGGTCACAGTGAAAGACACAACTAAATCAGTACCAGAGTAAAAACTACTCTCAACCAGCTCTGCCCAGGAGCAGTTACTGCAATTATGGAAACAGTTCGCACTTGTGTTACACAGTACAGCAGCCACTAGCCACATGTGGCTTCTGAGTGCTCAAAATGTGGCCACTGTGACTGTGGAAATTAATTTTTAATTGTATTTGATGAAAATTAATTTTCATCAACTCTAGACTACTGACTGTGAGAAATATATTTCTGCTTCTATAACTTACCAGTCTTGGGTACTTTTTCATAGCCAAACCAATGGAGTAAGACAAACATCATATCTTTCAAAAGAAAGAAAATTGTAGACTAATATCCTTCACAAAGATAAATTTAAATACTCTCTTAAAATTAACAAATTAAATCAATTTAAAAAGAGAATAGTAAATCATGGTAAAGGGATTCTTTTCTCAGGAATGCAAGGTTGGATTAACTTTAGAAAATCAACTACCTGGAAATGTGGAATTAGTGGCTGTGAGTTGTACAGTCGAGTGCATATCTTTAAAACCACTGAATTGCACACTTTTCAAATGATTAGTTTCTGGCATGTGAATTATAGCTGACTAAAGCTGTTATTAAAAATCTCACTATCATCAAATTAAAAGAAAAGGAAAGAAAATTCATGTGATTGCTTTAAAAGATGATTAATAAATATTTAATAAAATTTATCTTCCATTATGACTTTAAAAAATACAGAAAACTACTCTTAGAAGAGGATCTAAAACGGATAAAGAAAACCTAAGTAAAGAAACTACAAAAAATATCATATGTGAAAGCAAAATGGTAAATCTTTTTTCCTCAAATCAACAACAAAGAAAGGATATCCACTCTCATAACTTCTATTCATCATTATATTATAGATCATAAATAAAGCAAGTAAATGAAAGGAGGAAGTAAAACTTTTTATTCACATATAATATGATTGTCTGTAGAGAAAGCCCTAAAAAACTAACCAAAGATGCACTACTCTAATTATAAACAAATTTAATAATTTTGCAGGACACAAAGCCAATTGACAAAAGTTTATCCATTGGAAATTGAAACTTAAAATATTAAGACTACACCATTTACAGTAATGGGGACTGCTACTTTCAGCCAAGATAAAATAACAGGGACGCATCTTTAACCTAAAACAATAAAAGTGCAAAATATACAAAATAAAAGTTTCAGGGGATTAGATCAGACCAAGGGAGAGGGTGATGCTTTCGAGATAAAAAAGAAAAAGGTAGCCCCACGTGGCTCATGAAAAGTTCCTAGGCTGTGGCAAAGGGAGGGAGAACCCAGGTGGAATCTGGTAGACACGAGCTGAGAATGTGAAGATGAGTCCAGGAAAAGCACAGCAGACAGAATTCAAGGACGGCGTACTTAGAGCAAAGGGCTGCACAGAGAGAATATATGACTTCCGCAGAGAGGTGCCTTTCAAGATACAGCTGAATATTGGTCAGTTGAAGTATGTGAGGAAACTGCAAGAATCCAGAGGAAGAACTGCATGTAACATTAGTGGTAACAGCTCTCATCGCTCACACAGCTCTGGGCATAGGACCAGTTCCCAGCCAACAGATCTGAAACTTCATAATTCCCGGACTGCAGGGTCTTGCTTCAGTAGTACACAGTTTTCTCACCTAACACAACTTGAAACCTCACTCAAAACGTTTACAGTTTCCAAAGAGTAATTTAATCGCATGTTAGTCCAAAGTTTAACAGTGTATAGAAGCACACAGTAATATGCACTTCTGCTGGGCATGGTGGTACATGCCTGTAATTCCAGCATTCTGGGAAGCTGAGCAGGGGCCAAGCCTGGACAATTTAGCAACTTATAGGGCCTTAGAAAATGGAAGGCTCTAGTCTCAAAACAAAAAAATAAAAATAAAAATAAAAAAGGGCTGGAGATATAGCCTTGGGTTCAGTCTATGGCTGGGAGATCTACATAGAATGATGCTGGTGACCATAGCCAAGAATAATGTCATGTATGTTTCAAAGCAAGAGTCCATGTAACATGTCTGTAATTTACTAGCATTTTAAGTGAAAAGCCAAGAGAACCCTGGGCTCTACTGGCCGTGACTTCATGGTAATGTGTAATCAGCCAGATGTTGATTTAAATGGCTGCAGGTTGCAACAAAGCAGGACATCTGGGCTGCACTGTGTCCAGCCTGCCTGGCTGAGAGGCCTCTGTCCAATGCAGAAGAGATGTGTGCAAAGTACCACAGGCTTCTCTGTGTGGGATCCAGGTAAGAGGACAGCTAGAGCCGCTTGGAATCCAGAGGCCCCTGGGACACTTCTTCCTGCTTTGCTCTTATCGGCCCTTGCTCCCACAGTTCTGGGATAGGGGAGACAGTTTTTAATACATTTCTGTTTCTCATAAATCTTACAAAAAAATCGATGCTCCTGAAAGATGATCACATTTCACTGTTTTTCAGCCTCCCCATACTTATTTAAGCAGCAGGTACTGATGAGGTGTTATTGGAATTTAGGCAGGAAAAAGTGGCTTCTTGCAACAAATGACTGAAAGTGTTTCTGAAGGGACAAGACTCCGAGCCACAGTAGAGCAAATTGCAGACTCCCTGTGTGACACTGATTTTGCCTGGTGGGCACTGTCACTGGTCTGTTGCAAGTTGCTATCCTGTCTTCATTCAGCCCAGAAGTCCCTAAGAGCATATGCAACCTGGGTTCAAAGCCTGTGCAGAAGCAAGGAAATTGCATGGGTGCAGTCCACAGAATGGCTTAGGGATCACTTGATTATGCTGCTGAGTTCCTTAACTGTGTCATGCAAGGAGTTCTCTCTTTCCACAGCAACTGTCTCCTTCCAGCAGGGTCAGTGGAAATCCCTCAGAGAGGCCTGGCACAGCAATGAGAACTTCAGCATGCCTGAGTTCTTGAGAGGTGATAAATGATAAACCATATATCCTGGGTCAGAAGGAGAACGGATGGCAAGAGTCATCAGGCTGACTGCCCTCAAGCTCAGATAGGCCCTGCCATCTCATATCTGCTGTGATCGCATTATGATGTCAGTCTGTGCCACAGACTCCCCACCGTCCTCCCTGGAGGACCCCACATCACAGGCACTAAAACTCTAGGTCAGTGTGGAAATCTCCAGATCTACACCCCCATCCCTGAAGAATGTGTCTTCATCTGACTCCTGACCTCACAGCAGCAGCTCTTCCTGCAGAGGCTGCAAAATCTAAATGAGGTCAGGTGTGTCGGTCAGTTTTCCATCACTAGGAGAAAATGCCTGAAAAATCAACATAAAGAAGATTATTTTATCTCAACCCATGCTTTGCTGTTTGACTTCCTGGTTCGCTGGCTGTACTCCTTAGGCCTTTGTCAAAGCAAATGTCATGCAGGGGAGCCAGTGGAGGGGTGAGGCTGCTCCCATCTTGGAGGCCAGAAAACAAAGAATGAGCTCACTTCTGTGACAAAGTCCCTTCCCACAGACTCATCCAACTAGGAGTCCATAGATGGTTTAATCCACACACAAGGCCAGAGTCCTCATGGTCCAAACCACCCCAAAAGGTCCCCTTCTGAACACTGCCACATTGAAAGCAAGCTTTTGAGACATAAACTTTGAGATCCAGAGCGTGACATCAAGAATGCCTGGGCTCAAACCCTGTGCTTGCCCCATGCCTGGCAGGGCTGACAGTCGATAAACTATCAGTTCATTTGTCACCACTGATACCACTAACAAAACCCCACAGGGAAAACCAGAGGAGAAAAGGTGCACAGCAGGCACATCTCAGGTGTTCTGCCTCTAGAAGTTGGCCCGAAACCCCTACGAACACCGTGTTCTGAGTACCTGCTCATCTCTGTACCTGGGCAAACGTTTAGCTTTTTAAAAGTTTATTACAGAAAAAAGAAAGATTAAAAATAAATCATCTGTTATGCACTGAATATTTTTTACATCCCCCATTCATATATTGAAGCCTTAACCCTAGTGCAACAATATTTGAAGGTAGTGCATATGGAAGGAACTTAAGGTTAGATTAGGTCACAAGGTTAAGGTCCCCTTGTTGGGAATCATAACCATATAGGAAGGGAAGAAGGCAAGATCTGACTTGCGAGGGGCCAAGAGGAAAGGTCATATGAAGACAGCAAGAAGACAAATGGTAGGCCACCGATGGCAGGAAGTGGGCCTGACCACACACGGAATTCATGGGATCCCTGATCTTGGCTGCCCCTGCAAAAAACACATTTGAAATGACTATCTGTTAAGACATCCAGTCCGTGGCAATTTGCTGGTTAGCTCAAGAAGAAAACCCAACTGAATGAAAAATAAGAAACCAAAGACTATAAATTAACATCAGTAAGATAGAAAAGACCGGAAAACAACAGAAAAAAGTCACTAAAATTTTAAACCAGCTTTTGGATTAGATTAACAATGCCGATGAATTTGAGAAAAATGGCTCAAAAAGAAAAACACAGATGGCCCATAGGAAGAATTATAGTTAAAACAATATAAATATGGAAAGGGAAATATTATGAACAGATTCATGTTTATAAATTAAAATTCTGAAGGAAATCATTAAATGCCATCAAAAATGCAATTACTCTTATACAAATTCATTCTCAAAAACATAAGAGGAGGGGGTACTTTTAAAATAGTCTCATGAAAATTGCAAACTTTAGACATAGCCTGAAAATGATATTAAAGAAGAGAAAGTCATAGGCCTTTATTAGACTTTACCTCAGAAGCAGAAATCCTTAACCAAGTATTAATGTACAGAATTTAGTATTGTACAAAAAGCGTAAAAAATAATATATGAGATTGCTTCCTGAAATGCATGTTTGGTTCACTTTAGAAAATTAATGCAATTAACACTGACAACATTAGGAAGAAAACACACAATCTTAAGATGTGCATAAAATATTTAAAATAAATCAACAATCTTTTGCCACTTTTTATAAAAGATTCTTTTGGTGCTAACAAGGCTTAGATCTGATTTCTTAGCCAGTTTCCAGTCTCAAAAAGAATGAATATTTTTATTTATTCATTGATTATTATCACCATGGAGTAAGTTACATCTCCAAAATATATATCTATCTTAGAAATGCAAATCTGTACATTTTGACCAGTATCTCCCCATTGCTCCCACATCCTCACACCTGCTACTCATCTTTCTTCTCTCTGTTTCCAAGAGTTCAACTTTGAAAAAGTGAGCCCAGGCATTATTTGTCTGCTTGTCTAGCTTATTTCACTGAACACAAAAAGGTAGCAATGTGAAGGTATGAATATATGAATCAATTTCATTGTGGTCATCATTCCATACTGTATATGTTGACCAAACTACCACATTACACACCTTCAGTGTGTATAAAGTGAATTATACTGCAATAAAAGTAGTACCCAAATAAAGAAAATACAAATAAACAAGCAAACATAAAACACCCCACTAAACTTGACACAGATGAGAACTTCTTTACTCTCATGAAGAATATCTCCATAATAAAAGCAATAGACAAACAGTCTTAGTCTGTACAGGACGCTACAAAAAAGATACCAAAGGCTGGGTAATTTACAAAGAATAACATTTATTTTCTCCAGATCACTGCTCTTTGAAAGTGAGCTTGGAAGAATGAGGGAAGCAGTGCCAGAGAGGAAGAGATGAGAAACAAGTCACAGAGCCCCAGGTCACACCCCCCATGGGCCACTCACACAACTGGGAGTGGAGCCTTACTAATTCCCCAAGTATCTCCCAAGCAGCCAAGTTAGAAACTGGCCTTAGGCATCACAGGATGCGTTCTAGCTGCTGAGGGTGAGGCCTGGCAATTCAGTTGCAGGAAGAACTCAGCCCTTCCTACCCGTGAGACCAGCAAGAAGTAGGTGCTGTCCTACTCACACCGGGCTGTCTGGGTCCCTTTGATCCTCATGGATAGTGGCCCCTGTTTCCCTGCTAACGAGGAAGAGGGATCTTGTCCAACTCTCAGACAAACCCGAGGAGCACGGGAGACTGCAGGAGTCACACAGGACGGAAGGTGAGGACTTGTCTCAGTGTTTCTTCCAAACCTTGCCCGACACTTGTTCATCAGAAAATGAAAGCTGCTCAGCAGCTGGTTCCTTCCAAAACCCTTCTGAACCCACTGTACAGAGCCCACCCTGCAGCTTCAGGTACAACCTGGGCTTCCACAGCCAGAGCGTCTCTGTCTAACCTCAAGGCACAGGGTCCCCTCGTGCCCACACCTCTGGGCACACCTGTTGGCTCGGCACCTCTGTTACCTGCTCTGGCCATGCCCATATCTAGACAGACGGGCCCACCAAACCCAAATCGGACTGTAGACTTCTTGAGTCCTCCGCCCCAAGAAGCTGCCGCTTACTTCCCTTCCCAGTCTGTCATCCCAGGGGCCATAGTCCTCTTCTACTTAATCTATGAACTAATTAATCAGTCATGCCCTGTGCCAGAATGGATGTGGGCCCTCACACTCAATGTCCATTCTTGTGGGGGTGGGGTTCTGGATGGAGCTAGTGTGCTTAACCCATCTGTCAGCAGGAGCTGCATGTAGAGGTCCTCAGCATGGACTGAGGCAGGGAGGAGGGGGCAGTGCATTGACTGTGCTCCTGTAGGCTGGCCTGCTCTGGAACACCCACCACCCCTGCAGGCCCCAGAGGTCATGGAGGTTCTGTCCCTCTTGTTGGACATAGCACAGAGTCCGGCATCCCCCAGGTCTCCAAGAAGGGCTGACTCCTGTACCGTGCACCCACTGGTCTCTGGAAATCATGTCCATGCATCTCTGTATGTAGAACTTTCCACTTCGTTTCTACCAGGCTCATCCCCTTAGAAGAACTGTCTACAGGGGACCCACAGCCTGTGTTAGTTGCTCTCTGTGGGCCCAGATCATTTAAGAAGGACTTGAGAACTCAAAACTCTCATCAGCATTATTTCAGCACTTTTTTAATTCAAAGTTATATTTCTTATTCAAAATTTGTAAGAACAAATAGTTACTTGTATATCTTAGAGATAATTTGGATTAGATTATCACGTAAACTTCTCATTCCCCCCAAACTTATTTGTATGTATATGTATGTATTGAAGCATTAAATTTTCATTTTTGTTTTTGTACAAACGTTTGCTAACTGTGCTAAGAGCAAAAATTCAAATAGCATAATATGTTTTACAAATATTAATAAGAAACAATATGAAATTTAAAATTCAAATTTCTTAAAAATGTAAATAGATTAAAAACCTAAAAGAAATATCACAGATGTCTAATTACATTAGCATTAATACATTTTAAAATTCTATTGCATACTTAACGTTTAAAAGTAAAACCCTTAGACAAATTAAATTTACCAGTTTAGTTGAGCAAGGAAAAAAAAAGATTCACTTCCCTGGCAGCTTTCAGAACAAGTTCAAAGACCTACGGCTTAGAGTACACCAGGGCAGTATCTGTGATCTGAACTGAGGCACAGAAACAGCTTTGCTAGTTACAACTACAGTTAATACCTTACAACTGCAACTTATGGGCTCAGCTGCTGTAATTGGCTGTGACTCAGCGGATTGCTAAGTGTGTTCCTGGGCTGAGGATACAGCTCAGCCATAGCACTGAGCACATACCTGAGGCCCCTAGGTTCAATCCCCTGCACTAGGAAATTTCAAAAAGTGCTGTTCACATGAATAAGTACTATTGATGAGAATTTAAAACACAGCAAGATATTTTAGTGTAATTTGATCATAGGACATTTTGTACAACAAATTTTATATGGCATGTAAAATTAAACTATCTGTAAGACAATGAGAAGAAATTATGAATATCGTATCACAAACAAATATTTTCAAGTTGTTAGCCTTATTTTCTTGCATTTATCTGATTTTGAAAGAAAATATCTGATTTTTTTTAGATGGCACAGTACCTAAGATAGGAGGATTTTAGTATTCCTTCAGCACTTTATATGTTTCAAATAATTTTTAATAAGCTTGCAGGTACTTTCTAAATTACAACAATATACTTCAGTAAAAAGATAAGTTCAGGGTAAAAGGAAAATTTACCTGTTTATTTTTCAATAATGTAACCACTTGGCCTTTAAATTTCTATTCAACAATATACTATTGTCTTCTCAAAATATACTATTTATAGTACATATTAAACAACAAAAATTTCAAAACACATAAAGAAGCCTAGTTATTTCTACTTGACAAATTTGCTGACATATGTATTTATTAGCTGATTATTTTGCATGTAATCACAACTTAATTCTAGAAATATTGACCTTCCAAACAATTCTTAAAATCTGCACCAAAGATTTATACTTGCTTTTAATATATAATCATTCTAAAGTAGTAGTTATTGATTCACCATATACTTGTGAATATACTTTTTAAAGTTATGTCAATGTGTCTTTCTGCTTTAATTAACACTGAGTAACAGCAGTAGGACAACAGATTCAATCCATTAACTAATTAGTATTTGTAACCATGATTATTAGCTCCCTCATATTCTCTTATTGTTTTTTCCTTTTCCAATTGTTTTCTTTTTCTGTTGTGTGTGTGTGTGTGTGTGTGTGTGTGTGTGTGTGTGTGTGTGTTCTCAGTGCTGGGGGAACCCAAGGTCCTCACACTGAACTAAATCCCCAGCCCTTTCTTCATTTCCCTCTTTTGAGACAGGGTCTTGCTAAGTCAGTAAATTGCCAGGCTGGGCTCAAACCTGCAGTCTTCCCACCTCATCCTCCAAGAGTGCTGGAATTATTAAAGAAATTAGCTCTATATAAGTGTGCCTGGGTATCAAAAATCTGTTAAAATCAAGTTGTCTTATTGTTGGCACTATATATCGTCCTACCCTACCTCCAAGTCCTATGAAGTTGGCAAATAGCCATTCATGCTCACATGCCTGTGGATGCTGGCTTAATGAGTTCTGGAAGAATAGGTTGTTTTAGGACTAGTTTTTACAATATTCTAGATCTGATATTAGCATTAAGGGTCCTTGTCATTCAATAAGGATCATACATATTTATTATGGAAGCCAAGTAAAACACCAACAGATTTCTGACCTTAGTACCTTTCTAAGCATGGAGCACTGAATATGATTTATATTCAAAATAAAACTGCTAGTCAAATAGTAACACCAGATTTGGGAGATATCCATGATGTAATAGGAGTTGGAACTTTTTCTAACATAGTTATCTTGCTTAACTTAACATTTTTGTAGTTGCTTTTAATTTAGGTACAAATGCATTAGAATTGATAAAACATTTTAAAATCTGTAAAATATTCAAATTGGAAAAGAGAAAACAATTCCTCCATGTAGGGGAGTGTTTTGAAACAATTGAAATCATAAAACATGTTCCTATTAGTTTATGCTAGGTAGACAAGTATTTTCTCCAGATAATATCAGGTAATGAATTCTTTCACAATGTTTTCTTCTCTTTAATTATGTTTCTCTGCTCTTCTCAAAACTCTCACTTCTTGAAAATAATGATTAGAAAGGGGTGTAGCTCAGTGCAAAGTTACTTGCCCCCAGTGCAGACAGAGAGAGAGAGACAGGGTGAGAGACAGAGAGAGAGAAAGAGAGAGAGAGAGAGAGAGAGAGAGAGAGAGAGAGAGAG
>NW_004955430.1:21745981-21773379 GCF_000276665.1 Chinchilla lanigera
CATGGGGGTGGGGAGGAACTGGACTGGAGCTCCAGAACGCTTCCTGTCTCCATGGAGTTGCCGTTATTCGATCTGCCTGGCAGCTTTCTGTTTGTTTGTTTGGTTTTGGTTTTTCTCCGGTACCGGGAACCGAACTCACGACCTTGCGCTTGCCAGGCAGGCGCTTTGCCGCTGAGCTAAATCCCCAGCCCCCTGTTACTATAATTTTGAACATACTGTGTCTGTTATATCAATTAAGAATTTATAAATGGGCCCGGTGTGGGGATTCTGCCACTGGAGAAGCTGAGGCAGGAGGACTGCTGTGAGTTCGATGACAGCCTCAGCTACACAGTGTGTTTAAGACCAGCCTAAACTAAATAGTGAGACCTCACTTCAAAATAAGTTTAAAGAATAAAACTTTAAACTTATCTTCACTTATTTCATTTGATGCTCTTCTTTAAGTGTATCAATATTTCTTACCTATATCATTTTCCAAGTGTTTAAAGAACTCTTTTTAAAAATTTCTTGCAAAATAGGCCTATTGGCAACAAGTTCTCTTTAGTCTTGCTGGTCTGAGAAAGTATTTCTTTGTTTAAAGATAGTTTTTCAGGGTACAGGATTCTAAGTTAGCACTTTTTTCACTTTATTTTACTACCTTCTTTTCTTGCTTTACAATTTCTGCGGGAAAATCGGAAGTAATTCTTATCTTTGTTCCTCTCTAGCGACTCTTTCTTTTCTCCTTGTGGTTTCTTTCGAAAAATTTTTTTACTTTGGTTTCCTGTCGTTTGAAAATTATAAGCGGAAAAGCGATAGGAGAGCCGCTAACACTGGGGAAATTAGCTGCTACCCCTCCTAGGGCTGAAAAGACAAAAAACGTGAGTGGCTGCAGGGCTAGGTGGAACGCTCACCAGGCCTGCGGCTGATTGGGAAGACTTGCGGGAGCTGGGACCAAGTGGAAATGCTGTGCTGAAGAGGCGCCCAGGTGAATTCTCCTTGCTTATCGCACCTTCACTCCTCATCCTTTGCTGGTGCCTCCTGTTGGCTGATCACAGTCAGAAGCAGTGGCAGGGGAGCCTGGGAAACGCGGAGACGAAGATGGGCTGCGGTGGTACTAGGGAGAGAAGCGAGTGGCCAGGAAATGGACCCAAGGGCGACCAGGCAAATGACCAGCCACTCCAACACAAAATTCATCTTTACTGTCAGTCGTGGAATCTTTATATTATCGGACCTTCTTGAGCAAGTAAATAGGAACAAATCGTTTTATTTCAAAACCTCTCCCAGAGTGTTTTGTAAAATAATGAAAATATGCCAAGGACATATCACAGAACAAGCGCCAGGTGAACACCTCTTAGTTCAAACACCTGGGCTTCAAACCTTACCTCAGAGGACCGTTCCATTTTGAGTAGAAAATGAAGTAAACTCTAAGAAGAGAACATACATTTTAACTTCTGAGTAGTCCTCTTTATAAAATTAAATAAAACAGAGAGACAGATAGAACAGCCAAACCATTTATCTTTTAGGAATGCTCAAGTACCACGAGCAAATAATAAGCCAAAGAAAGCAGGCATTCATTTTCCTGTCCTTCTGGTGTGTGATCTTAATTCCTTCAATTCAGCATATTTATGAACCGTCTTGCCCTCTTTCCTGCCTTCTCCCAATTCTTTCATCCTTGCAGGAGGCTGTGCTTTCACACATGTTGTTCTTGCTTAATAAAGTAATAGCTGACACAATCTGCCCTCTCCACAGGGTAATTATATTAGTCTGTTGTTATTGATTTTGTTGCTAAGGTCTGAGAATCTGCTAATATGCCCCTGTGGGATGAGGGGGGTATGTTCTTATATTTTCCCATAAACCAGATGTTTTCTTTTACTCTTACATCTTTAAAATATTTTCTCTTAAGGGAAAAGCAGATTTTAATGAGTTTAAGATGCCAGTTTTTATTTTCTCAGCATACCACGAGCACACACCCAAATAACTGAGTGGAAACAATGCTACACTCAGTTATTTGCATATGTACTCAAGGTACTTTTGCTGCTCTTATGCTGCACATAGAATTCAAGTAAAGTCTGACTCTTAAGGGAACCATTTTTCTGACTTTCCAGTGATTCCGTTTCAGTTGCCACTGAAAATATTATCATTTAAATATCACTGCAAATGTTAGTAGCGTAAAATAGCAATTTCATTATTTCCCAAGTTGTATGGGTCAAGAATTCAGATAAGACTCAGTTGCGATCAGTTATGGGGCTGTTACTCGGGGTCATCTAAGTTTACTTTTCAAATACACAGATGGCCTCTCCAGTGAGGCAGTTTCAGGGTGCTTGGGATCCCATAACCATTAATTTCTCCCAGAGCAAGAGTCCCAGTGGAGCCAGAAGACTGCTGAGGATTTTTTTAGGACCTAGCTTCAGAAACCATGTAATTTTATTACTGCCACTCTTTATTGCAATGGTTCTCAATCAGGGGCACCTATGACCCAACCCCCGCCCACAGAACAATCAGCAATGCCTGAACAATCAGCAATAGTCTGAAGAGTGGAATCCTTGCTCCAATAATCCAGGCAGTCATCCCTAGAAGACTAATGGGGAAGGAATATGGGTCAAAATTCTTGTTGAGAGGAGAGTCAATAAAATGGACAAGCAGTTTAAAACACTGCCTCTAAGTCCTGAACATACTTTTATTTTTCCTAATTCAAAGACCAAGTATTTTATTAATTCAGTTCCTGTAAGCTTTTAAACCAAGAGAAGAAAATGATAACAATTTAAAACCATGTCAGGTGTCTCCAAATAAGGCTTGGAGAACAATTGCTGTACCTCGTCATCTGAATATGCACACGGGACTCAGAGAATGTAAATACAAGGTCAAGCGACACAGCTGAGCTGGAAACTCTAGGTCTCAATTCACAATTTGATGCACTTTATCTGTTCTTGAGCCTTCTGGTTCCAACCTCTTTTCACTTACTTCTTTATCATTCCACTCTAGACAAATGCTATTTTTAGAAATTAGTACAGTTATATTAAAACATAATTTCTAAACTTGCCTGAAATGCAGAGCACAGTTATTATGCCTCTAAGTTAAAGAAATAGAAAGTAATAATTTTTGAATGAAGAGGAGGATGTCCTATGTCTGAGAGAGGCGTCCTCCCAGCATTCAGCCAGCTGTGGATCTGAGGAGCATTTTGTCCCTGTCTCTTCCTGCTGAGGAGCAGCTTTCTCAGCACGGCCTCTCTCCCGAGAGTCCTCAGCACCAGAGGAATGTTTGAGCAGCAGCAACTGGGGGCAGTGGGCTGCCAGTGAGCAAGCTGACCGGTTTCATATAACAGAAAGCGGGGTTAGAAAATAGCTCCCGGCACCAACACCTCTCCTTTTCACTTGTTTTCACAAACTCTTTTCTAAAACTCTATACTTCCACTTCTTTATTTTCTCTGATGGTCTTTTCAGATAAAGCATCTAATTTTTATCTCCTTTCTCTAGTTGATAAATGGGGGAAATTATCTGGTGTCACTCCTGTTTTCATCAGATATTTCTGGAGCAGGTGCTATATTCCAGGCACTGTGTTGACTACTAGAAGTTATAACAATGAGGAAGACAGATTCAGAGTCACCGACCAGCTCTTGGAGAAGTCTGCTCTCACAGTCTCCTGCAAATTAAAACTGACTTGACAGGCAAAAACGTATGACTCCATGAGTTATGAGTAAGGGAAGAACCTGTCTATACCTGGGACCCCACAAGACTTTGTGGGGTCAGTAAGATCTGGTACCACAGAGTCCACTAGAAAATGTATACATGAGGAAAAGAAAAACTCTAATAAATATTTTAACACTAAATTTATTGAGACAGCATGAGATTAATACAAGTTACCTTGGCCTCTACAATTACAAGAAATGCTAAAAGTGGTGGCCATTAGCTTCCAGACTGATAAAGTATGTATACATTGTTTTGACTCTCTCTCTCTCTCTGTCTGTCTCTGTCTGTCTGTCTCTCTCTCTGTCTCTCTCTGTGTCTCTTTCTCTCTCTCTCCATATATACATGAAAATGTGGGAAGATGATATGGTCTTGGGTTCCCCAAGGCAGTTAAATTTCCTAAAGCTTATTCCTGAGAGTTATAACTGTATGCAAACAGATTGGAAACAATTTGCTTGGTGCTAACTATATTAAGACTACAAGAGGCCAAGAGGCATTATGACATAATCCTGCTGTAGATGCATTCCTACTTGCTGAATTCATGACAAATATAATTTGGTGCTTGTTGATTGATGACAACTGGGCATTAGCTGGTATTATTCAAATGGCAGGCATGCTCTGGTCTTGATCATAACCCACATTCTCCTGATGTTTACCTGCCAGAATCTAATAAAAGTTGAATTTTAATATCTAGCAAGCACTTTAATCATTGGAATAATAACATGTTTATTTTTGTCCTTTGAAAACCAAATAGTTTGCGAAGAATCTGAGATTATTTTTACAAATGTAAACAAAATAAATGATTTAAGTACTAAGGTAGACTAAAAATGGACATCTCCCCCAGATACCCACAGCCTAGGCCCAAAACTTCTTTATATGTTACTATATGTGGTGAAAAGAGTTTAGCTTGTGTGATGACGCTAAGGAGAGTCTTTTGGATTTCATAGGCCCAGTGTAATTGCTGAAGTGTTTATGAAAAGGAGGCAAGATGGTCAGGATCAAAGAGAGGAGATGTAGTGCCAGAGTGGCAATTGGAATGATGTGCTTAAAGATAAAGGACCACAAACCAAGGAATTCAGGTAGCCCTGTAAATTGGTAAGGCAAGAAAACAGGTTTTTCCTGAGAAAGTCTAGAAAGTATGCAGATCTACCTACTCTTACTTAGCCTTTATAAGACTCATTTTGAACTTCTGACACCCAGAACTGTAAGGTAAGAAAGTTGTGAATTTTTAAGCAACGAAGTTTGTGATAATTTGTTACGGCAGCAGCAATGGATTATTATAATCTATGTGCCTTAAATTGAAAAGTGTATGGTATGTTGTGTTACTGTTCATATGGTAGCTTCGGTTATGGTTAACAAGCCTTAGAAGGAGTCATTATTATGTAAGATGATGCTAATTGAAGTGCATAGAGAGAAATTAGATGAGCACAGCAACAAAAACAAAATGCAGAAAGAGTTATTAACATACAACATCCAGAAAGGCAAACTAGAGCCAAGAGGAGTAAAAGCATAGTAAAGAGAAAATTATTGGATTGAAGTTCCTATGCTACACAAATACAGCAACTGAGACACGGAAAAGTTAAGTCATTCATCCACTATCTGGGCATCAAAGCCAGAAAGCCATTAGGAGAGACGTAGAGGCTAGAGACCGATGTCAAGTGACTGAGGATGGTCTGGATGACTGGGAGGTGAGCTGAAAGAGCAGGAGCACAGGTAAATAAAGGACAACTGGAGCACAAGGCAGTCTCTGCCTAAAACAAGATTGAAGATAACTCTAAATATGTGAGAAACCTCTTACAGGGATCTTTGGAATATAGGTAGCTCAATAGACACACATTCATGTATCCACGTGCATACACACACACACACACACACACACACACATACACAAAGAACACCTGTAATCCAGGACTCCAGAGTCTGAAGCAGGAGGATCACAAGTTCGACTCCAGCCTGGTGACTTAGAAATTTAGAAACACATGGTCTTAAAATTAGAAAGGATTGGAAATATAACTCTAAGCATAGGCCCTGGGTTCAACCACTAGTACTCAAAAAAGAAAAAAATAAGACAAAGAACAAAGGGATGAGAATATTTATCAAAATACTATTTAGAATATCCCAATACTGAACAAAATGCCATATTTATACATTGAAATACCATTCAATCATGTGAAGTATAGATTTACAACTGCACTTGAGAATATGGTTGATCTTTTAATAATAATGTGGGAAGGGAACCACATATAATAGGCTCAGATTTCATTATGCTACCTTCATAAACTTCAAAAAACTTGAAAACAAGGAAGTATTGGAAGTTCTGCAAGCTGTTCCCCTTGTAGGGGTAGCAGAGTGCTATTTAGAGGGAATTCAGTTTCTCTTTTTAGCTTCTAGAGTACAAAGATTCTGGTTTTTAAACTGTGTTTTGGTTACAGAGATGTATACAATTTGTGGAGATTCAATGAGTTTCATACTTAGTTTTGCATTTTTCTGTATAATGCTATACTTTTGTAAAAAAGAAAATTTTAAAATGCTTCGGGGTTAATAAGGTGTATTGAAAAAACACAGTTTTAATCTGATATGAGAATCTTTAATTGCTTACTGTAGAAAAGTTTTATTTCTGGTTGAGAAGAATCAGGTCTCTGATTTCTTTACCTGGGCTTTAACTGGACCATATGTGCTTCCTCTTTGTGTGAGAGAATAAATCCTTATAGCTTAGTACAACTAATTACTAACTACACATCAGTTATTACAACTGTCTAGGTACTTGAATAAACTTTCCATTATCTAGGTGTGTGTCTGCCTTTCCTCTAACATTTCCTTTGAAATGATCATTGGATTTTGATTTATGTTCAAGATGACTTTGTCTAAGAAAATTTCCTTTGGGAAGATACTACTGGGGTCATCAATTAAACTGTGTGTGTATGTGTATGCGTGTGTGTGTGTGTGTGTGACAATGAGAATTACAAGTGCAAACAAGTTCTGGGCAGGATTTGAAGACAAAAGTCATAGGAACATGTTTAAATCAATACTCAGTCTCAACCAGTTGTAAGTTCTTGGTGTGTAGATTAGAAAGAAAATCAGATCACTAGTATTTAAAATAAAATTTTTACATTAAATTTTCAAATATTTTAAATAATAAATTCAAAGCTTTAGAATTGTGTATAAGTATAGGCAATTGTAGCTTACTTGCCTGAGTGTCTTTAGTTGCATTGGCATGGCTGACTCAGTGTCCTGAATTGATTTAAAACATTTGCTTTTCACTGTCATTTTTATTTTAGAGAAGAGCTAGAAGCTGTACGTTGCCAGATCCCATGAGTAAGGGGGATAAGAACATACTGTAATATTTTTATTTGACCAAAACCGCTGTAAATGAATGATTTCATCGTTTCATCAGTGGTAGCTGCAAGGAAGTGGTAGACCTTCATGAAAGACAACTTCTGGCAAGAATAATGGGATAAATGTGCTCAAAGGTGGAGGGCAGTGTCTTGGGGAGGCTTAATGGCAATGTGTTTTTTAAGTTTTAATTTAAACCTCCACCATGTTTTTTTAAATTTTTATTTTTATTAGTACTTTTGAATGATTACATTCCTTGCAGGAAGTTGTTACTCATACATAGCCCCTCTTAATTATTTTCTCATCTCCTTTTCTTCCTCTCCCTCCCCCTTCCCTCTCTCTCCTTTGGTTACCTTCCCTTTTGCAAAAGACCTATTTACCTACTTTTATTTTGCTGTTTATATTTTGGTCATACAAGAGAAATCAGGCACTATTTAAGTTTACATACCTACTGCATTTAACATTAATGTCTCAAGGTGCACCCATTTTCCAACAATTGACTCGAGTTTATGCTTCTTTATGGCACAGTTGTACTCAATTAGTTATAAAGGCCACACTTTCTTTATCCATTCATCCCTCGATGGACACACAGACCACACTCAGGATTTGACTATAATGGATTGTGCTGTTATAAAAGTAGTTATACATGTATCACTGTAATAAGATGCTTTTAACTCTTTTGCAAAGATACCCACAAGGGGAATATCTGGGTTGAACGGAGTTTCTCTTGTTAGTTTTCTTTGAGGAAGCTTCATGTTGATTTCCATAATGGTTCTACTTTTTTTATATTCCCACCAGCAGTGTAGAAGGGTGTTTTTTCCCCCCACAGCCTCTGTAGCATTTGCTATTGTTTGATTTATTGATGGTATCTATTCTCTGTGGAGTAAGGTGAAACTCAGTGTTGCTTCAGTTTGCCTATCTGTAATGAGAAGAGATGTTAGCCCTCTTTTCACATACTTATTGGCGAAAGGTCAATGTACTTCTTCTGAGAAGGGCCCATTCACTTAAACTGACCATTCTAATTGAGTCCTTTATTTTCATGAGTCTAATTTCTTTTTTAGTTTTTTGTGTATTTTAGATAGTTATCCTCTGTCCAAGTAGTAGCTAGCAAAAAATTTTCCCAATCAATGGTTTGTCTCTTCATTCTGTTGGTTGTTTGCTTTGCAGTGCAGAAGACTTTCAATTTTATATGATCACATTTGTTAATTCTTGATGTCATTTCTTGTGCAATTGGGGTTCTGATCAAAAAATCTTTCCCTACACCTATGTCTTCAAGAGTTTTACCTATTTTATCTTTCAGCAGAGTATTTCTGTTTTAAATTTATACCTTTGATCCATTTGACTTTGGTTTATAATAAAACATAGAAGTCTAGATTTAATCTCCTGCATATGAATGGTCAGTCTTTCCAGCAATATTTGTGAAAAAGGCTCTCTTTCCTCCAGCATATGTTTTTCGCCATTTTAGTGTGGCTGAGCTTGTTTTTGTGTCTTATGTTTTGTTCCCTTGATCTACATGTCTGCTTTTGTGCTAGTACCATGCTGTTTTTACGTTACAACTTTGCAATATAACTTGAACACGCTGGATGGTGATATTCTTGCTTTTCTCTTTTTCCCCAGGATTGCTTTCACTATTCTGGGTCTCTTATTGTTCCACATGAAGTTTTCTCTAATTTTTTTTTTTTTTTTTTGGTTTTTCTCCTTTTTTTGGTTTTTCTCCGGTACTGGGAACTGAACTCAGGACCTTGCGCTTGCCAGGCAGGCGCTTTGCCGCTGAGCTAAATCCCCACCCCAAGTTTTCTCTAATTCTATGAGGAATCTTAAGCCATCTATTGGCCTTCAATTAAATCTGTATATCCATTTTGGAAGTGCTCTTTGGCCATTTTGACAATATCAGTACTGCCTATCCAGGAACAGGGGCTATATTTCCATTTTCTGATGTCCTCTTTGGTCTCTTCTTACAGAGTGCTATAATTTTTATTATAGGCACCTTTCACTTTTTTGCTTAGATTAAGTCCTAGGTATTTAGTTTTTCTTGTTGCTATTATGAGTGATATTATTTTCCTAATTGTTTTCTCAGTGATCTCACTATTGGTATACAGGAATACTATTGTTTTTTGTGTATTGATTTTATATCATACTCCTCTACTGAATTTGGTTATTTTTCTAGGAATCTATTGGTGGATTTTTCTGGGTCTTCTATGTAAAGCATCATGTCATCTTCAAATAATGATAATTTGACTTAATATACTTTTATTTTTCTATTATGTGATTGCTCTCGCTAATACTCTGAATACTACGTTGAACGGGTGTACTGATAATAGAATGCCTTGCTTTTTAGTAATGTTAGAGAGAATGCTTTCATTTTTTTCTCCATTTAATATGATGTTAGCAGTAGATTTTTCATAGTTTTTATCAGATTGAGATAAAATCCTCCTACATCTATTTTTTCAGGATTTTTACCATGAATGTATGTTGGATATTGTCAAAGGCTATTCTACATCTATTGAGATGATCAAATAATTTTTGTTTTTGCTTATGTTTATGTGATATATTACATTGTTGACATCTATATTATTTTGGAGTCTTTTTTTTTTTTTTTTTTTTTTTTTGATTACAGGGAATCGAACTCAGGATCTTGAGCTTGCCAGGCATGTGCTTGTGCCACTGAGGTATATCCCCAGCCTCAACCCATAGTATTTTGAATTAATTCTAGATATCCCCCAAAGCCTCATGTCATTTTAAGTGGGGCTTTGGGGAGGTTATTGGATCATGGAGGTGTGATACTCACTGGACTAATCCACTCGGGAATTTTTAGCTGTGATTTGGGAGGTGAAACTCAGTTGAAAGAAGTGGGCCACTGGGGACATGGTCTCCAGAGATGTACCTCCCTTCTTTCTCCCCGATTACTCTCTGCTTTGCTGCCAGGCCATGAGCTGATTCTCTTCTGCCATGCCCTTCTCTCATAGCATCCTGCATTTGAGCCAGCCAACTGCAGAATGAAACCACTACAAACTGTAAACCAAAAGAAACTTTTCTTCCTTAGAATTGGGGGGGGGTGTCAGAAATTGTATCTCAGTGACAAGAAAGTAACTAAAACACATATGTTGAACCATACTTGTATCCCTGGGATGAAGCCTACTTGGTCATAATGTATTTTTTTTTTTTTAATGACTTGTTGCATTCTGTTTGTCAATATCTTGTTGAACATTTTTGTGCCCATGTTCAGTAAGAGATTGGCCTGTAGTTCTCTTTTTTGGTAAGCCTTTGTCTGGTTTTGGAATCAAACTACTGCTAGCTTTCAGAATGACTTTGAGAGCATTTTCCTCTCCTTTTTATTAGTTTGAGTCATAATGGTGAAAGAGCTTCCATGAAGTTAAAGAATTCAGCAGTGAATCTATTACATCTTCAGCTTTTTCTTTTAATCATTACTTCAGTTTCATTACCTGTAACTGGATTACTCAGGGTTTTTATATCTTTCTTGTTCAATTTTGGTAGTTCATATATATCCAGAAATTTATTCATTTCTTCTGAATTCTCCAATTTATTGTAGCACAAGTTTTCAAAGTAGTTAAAAATCTGGATTTCAGTTATGGCCACAGTGATTTTGCCTTTTTCATTTGTAATTGCATTGGTGTGGATCTTTCTTTCCTTTTTTAAGACTAGTTAAAGGGGTATCTATTTTTTTTATTCTTTCAAAGAGCAAGCTCTTTGCTTTATTAATTCTACATATTGAATTTTTGGTCTCAATTTCTTTAATTTCTGCTCTGATCTTTGTACTTTCCCTCCTTACACTACCTTTGGATTTGTATTGTTCTTGTTTTTCTAAGACCTTGAAGTGCATCATTAAGTTATTTATTTGAGGGGCTGGGGATTTAGCTCAGTGGCACAGTGCCTGCCTGACAAATGCAAGGTCATGAGTTGAAATCACAGTACTGGAAAAACACCCCCACCACCAAAAAAAAACAAAAAAAAGTTATTTATTTGGGCTCATTTTGTTTTTCCAATGTGGGCATTTATAGCTATAAAATTTCCTCATAGGACTGTTTTCATTGTGTCCGATAAGTTCTGATGCATTGTACTGGTATTATCATTTGATTCTAGAAATGGTCTAATGGTCTAATTTCTTCCTTGACTTCTTCTATAGCCAACTGCTTATTCAAGACTGTATTGTTTATTTTCCATGTGTTTGCATAATTTCTGTGGTTCCTTTTGCCATTGACTTCTAGTTTCACTGTATTATGATCTAATAATACACATGGAAAAATTTTGAAACTTTTACATTTACTTGAGCATACTTGATGGGCTATTTGTGGTCTATTTTGGAGAATGTTTTGTGTAGTGCTCAGAGGACTGTGTCTTCACTCTTTTGCTGGGTGAAACATTCTCTAATAGCTATTAAGTACATTTATTTGAAGATTTAGTTCAAAGCTGACATTTTTTGTTATATTTTAGTTTTTTTGAGACAGAGTCTTTCTATGCAGTTTAAGCTGACATTAAACTCATTATAGAGCCTAGGCTGACCATGATGATCCTCTTGCCTCAGCCTCTTGAGTGCTGGAATTACAGGCATGCACCACCATACCCAGTTATCTGACATTTCTTTGTTGATTTTTGTCTAGTTCATCTATCTGTGACAGTGGGGTGCCGAGGTTCCCTACTATAATTGTCTAGAAGTTTATCTGATCTTCCATGTCCAGTAGTACTTGTTTTTATGAAATTGGATGCACTGGTGGTCGGTGCACATATATTTATAATTCTTATTCACTGTATGTTTTAATCACACTTCGTATAATATTAGATCATGAATGTATAGAAATAGTTCTTGAAGCATTTGACTATGCCTAAATGCCCTTGAAAAGAGAGTGAAGATCTTGAAGCAGAGAAAATATGACTGGGTTTGGAATTAGGTTTGAGAATAGATTGGAAAACAGAGACAAGTGTAATGTGATTACCTTCCTAGTAATGTGATTACCTTCCTTGCAAATGGAAGGATCAAGAAGATGGTGCTGTGTATTTAGAAAGAGTATAGGTGAAGGACAAGAAGAACATAACTTGAGATGGTCACAAATGCTCATCGGAATCTAGTGATGACTGATGTGAGAGGTGAGAGAGTGTTCATATTCTCTAGTTCTATAACTGGGTGGACTTTGGTGTCATCAATTGAGATGTAAAATAAAAGGGAGACCATCTTGAGTTAAAAAAGGCAACTGATATCCAGATATCAGGAGATAATTGGGAGACCAGCTATAAAGAGCTCAACAGAGACAACTGATAGCAAAACATAGAAAGCATCAAATTCCACAGTTTGTTTCTTGATGCCTGCCTTATATTTCTCACTAAGCTACACTCATCAGACTAGAAGAAAAATGTTCTGGCTCCAGAAGTTTCAGAGGTTTTGGAGTCTGGGGAATTGACAAAGAAAGCACTATAATAGTGGATATCAGCATTAATGGACAAAATTCATGGTGTGAGGAGAGCATAGAGGAAGATCTGTACAAGTGTCTTGGTCTTCAGGTGGCATGGGGGAGGAGAATAGGACAGGTAGCCCGGGGGAAAATAGGAAAGAGAGATGAGACCTGCAGTGTTTGGAGAGATTGAAAAAGAAGAAAAAGATTTCAAGAATTATTCAGTGTGTTATAAGCAGGAAGGAAAAGTGGTCAAGACTCTCTTGAGGAACTGGGAGAAGTTCTACCGCTGATGTGTCAAGCTAAGAGTAGATGGCAAGAGCTACATCTGAAGAAAGTTAGCTCATGCAAGACCCTTGTGTGAGAAACTTCGTACATGTTCACCTTTATTCAGTGCACTAGAGACAGCCATTTATGAATGTTTTAGCAAGATAGTGATACAATTTAATTTGTATTTTAAGAAATCATTCCAGCTACTTGATGGAGAAGAAGACGGTAATTAATAAAATTGGGCTGAATGTGACTACCTTGGGCAAAGACCATAATTTGATTCAACCTGCTGATGTACTATGGCTTGTGGAGTGCTTCTTAAATATTCATTTAATTCTGAACTAGTTTTAACACTTTAAAATTAGACACTTTCACATAAAATGAGAATTATAAGGTTTTTTTTTTTTAAAAAAAGGAGACCTGGCAGTCCTATCTCTACATTCCTGAGCTACCAATAATTGAGTGGACTTTCTACAAAATACTCTTGCTACACAAGGAAAGCAGTCTTCTGCCTTCCAGTCTAAGGGAAATAGTTTGATTATACCACTCTTGATTTACCTCTAGAGAATATGTAGACTGAAGAAAGCAAGATATTTTCATGGTCTTCAAGTGTTTCCTTAGACTTGCAAGAAAAAAATGCTAAATCTACACTGGGTGAGAGACAGACTTGGAAGAGAGCATTGGAGTGGAAGAAAATTAAATAGGCATCTTCTAGGATCCCCTGGGAGGACTGGGATCAGAGCAAGAAGATCACGAGGGCCTGTATTCTGTTATGGGAGGCCAGATTTGGTGAGAGTAGTCATCAGAGGAAGTGGTCCTAAAGAAGGCATATCGTATACTGATGTGTTTGAGCTCTGGCAGTGCTGCCAACATCAAGCAAAAATCAATGCTCTAAATTACTATAGGTAAACATAAGGGTGGGGGCAGCTAATTGTCTGCAGTAAAACAAAAGTCCTCTTTATTTTGGTGAAGGCTATTCTATGAATGGTTCCTAGATGTTGTTAATATCTCATTGACATTTTATGCCACTGTTGGTGGTGAATTCATGACTACAGACAAGATTACATAATAGTGGCCTACAATTGGTTTCCTATCTGTGCCAATACCTGGATTGCCTGGGGATCATAAGCAATACTATGTCTCACTCCCAAAGGAAAAAAAATGAAAATACAGGCAATAAAATATCTCCCAAAACTATCATAATCAGTACCCTGGGTATAGGGATGAGAAATAATAAGATACAGAGAATATGCGTGTAGGGTGCCAATGGATGCTAAACAGTTTTATGGGGATGCTTAAGAGATTTAAAGAATATATAATCATATAATGACCATGATAAAACAAATGATCAGCTAGTCTAGAGAAGACACTAATAAACGTATATTGGAGCTAAGGTAAAAGATGCAAAACTAGAATGTCCAGCATAGGAAAGAGTGGAAATCTGTAAGAAAGTTCCAAATAGAAATCCGAGAATTTAAGAACATGATTAAAATTATGAGCATCAGACCTAAAGGACAGGGCTGTGGTCAATGATCAGTTAATGACAGACACGTTAAAAATAATAAGGGATTATTAAAAATGATTGAACAGCTTCTAGATGACTCAAAGAGAACTAATATAAGAGTAATTGGCTCTGTATAAAATTACTGGGAGAGAAAAGTCTCAATAGAAAAGGAATGTAAGACTCGTTTATATTTTGTGGATAAAACAGTGAATTGTTCATTAAAACAAAAGAATAATTACATTTAGCAAAAAATCAGAAGACAGCAAACAGGCATAAAAACCTCTTTACACAAGTAATAGAAGAAAACTTTTAGGACATTAAAAAGAATTTAATATACCAATAAGAGAAGAATACAGATAAGTGAAAAATATACAAGCCCAAATAGCCATGATTAAAAGAGACCACTCCACATTACATAATAGTTGAACTACTAGGAGCACAACCCAATAATAGAATGTTTTTGCTTAACTAAATGAGATGAGGCACTTATTGATTGATTGATATTTTTTCATAGAAAAGGTAAGAGATGAGTTACAAAAATACATGTAATATTTTAGACTAGTGGATGTTAAGACAGGGCAAAAGGAAAATGAAAACAGGAGTTATAAAATGGCACTAAAAATGGTGACTGTATCCAAAGGATGTAGTGTCCCAGGCCCTGTGTTTGCTGTAAGAATTGCCTCTCAATCTGTTTTTAATTTCTCAGTTTTCATTTTTCATTAGTACATGTTTGTAGTACATAATGAGTGCATTCTTTGTGGGGCTTTGGTACATGTACATAACACAAATTACATCTTTTTTCCATCCCTTTCCACTCCCTTCTCTTCCCCTCTGTCCATGTCATGGTCTTTCCATTTACAAAAGATCTGTCTCCCTACTTCTTATTATCTATTAATAAGCACTCTTTGTCTGTATTTTGTGCTCTTTGTCTGTATTTTGGGTTTCTCATACAAAAGAAACCATGTGATAGTTATACTTGTGTTCCTAATTTATTTCATTTAACATTAGTACTACTCTCCCGTAAAGAAGAGTAAATGAGTCACTTGTAGGAAAGTAATTGTACCTTGAGACCACAATAATAGAATTTTAAAGGCTGCTAGAGAAAAGAAACAAATTGCCTATTAAGAAAAACCTATTAGAATTACAACAGATTTCTCAATACTAACCTTAAAGGCAAGAACAGCATGGAAAAAAATGTTTGAAGCCCTTAAAGAAAATAACTTCTAACCCAAACTATTATATCCTGCAAAATTATCATTCAAAATTGATAGAGGAAATAAGATACATTCATGTTAAAGAAAACCTAAAGAAATTTAAGAGTACCAAGCCAACACTCCAAAAAATTATCAAAGATATCCTAAAGGAAAACAGTGAGGCTGAAAACACCATAATGTCTGATAAAATAAGTACATTAAGTAGAAGGAAATAATTAAGAAAAAGGAAATTAATACAATGAAAGAATAAGTCAATACCTATCAATCATAACTAGCAATGTGGAGAATCTCCACACCTCATTATCATGCAAATACATCAACTAAATAAAAAATCAACAAAGAAATATCACAGGTGAACCAAACCTTTGAACAAATGGTTTTAATAGATATACATAGAGTGCTCTACCCAACAACAGAATACATTCTTTTCAGATGCACATGGTTCTTTCTCCAAAATAGAACACATATCTTAAGCATAACAAAGCACACCTAAGCCAATGAAAAGGAATGAAAAATTTACCATGCATATTATCAGATCACAGTCCAGTGAAACTAGAAATGAATAGGAAAAGAAACCACAGGAACTATGCAAACATGTGGATATTAAACACCACACTCTTCAATAATCAATGGGCCACACAGAAAATTGAGGAAGAAATAAAAGTTCCTAGAATTAAATGATAATGCCAGTACAACACACCAAAAAACTTATGGAATGCAATAAAAGCAGTCCTATGAGGAAAGTTTGTAGGGCTGAATATCCACATCAGAAAAATAAAATAAGCCTAATTAATTAACCTAATGAAGAATCTCAAAGTCTTAGAAAAAACAGAATAATATAAACCAAGAATTTATACAAGTGTTATGGTTTGTGTCTGGGTGTCCCCTCAAAGATACATGCAGTCATGGAACAGGCTTCTAGATGTTTGATTGATCCATAGCCCAATGCTGGGATTATGGGTGTGAGTGCTACACCTGCACCTGGGGTGGGTAGTTTGCATACAGTGAAAGGGAGGGAAAGAGGCTACTTCCCACTGCTGCTCCTTCCTTTTGCTTTGTTGCTTTTGCTGTCTTCCACCACCATGAACAGTTGCCCTTTCCCATGTGCCACTCTGTCTTGGAGCCAGCTGAGCATGGACTGAAACCTCCACAAACTGTGAGCTAAATAAACCTTTCCTTCCTTAATTTTGGGTGTCAGATATTTTGTCTCAGCAATGAGAGAAAAGTAAGACAACAGGAAAGAAAATTAATAAAATTAAGAGTAAAAAAATACAAAGTATCAATGAATCAAAAAGCTGGTTCTTTGAAAGAATCAATAAAATAGACAAAATTTTAGCCAGTCTTACCAAAAAAGGAAAGAAAAAACACAAATTCATGCAATTTGAATGAAAAAGGTGAAATAACAATGGACACTGGCAAAACCCAGAAATTATTAGCAACTATTTCACAAACATATATGTGAAGGAATGAAAAATTATTAGCAACTACTTCAGAAACATATATGAGAAGCAATTTCAGATGCCCACTGAAAACCCCATGTGCTCATAGGTGGGGCTTTTCAGAAACGGTGGGACCTACCTTGTGTCAAAATTTGTTTAGCACAGATCTGATATTGATAATGGAAGCCCCGCTCTGGGTGTGAGTGGGACCACTCAAAAGGTTTGCAACTTGGATGAGATAAAAGGGAAAGGGAAGCCTGCTTCTTGCTGCCTCTTTCCTCCTCTGCCACAGACTGTTTTCCACTCTGTGATGCCCTTCTGCCATGCCACCCTACCCTGGAGACAGCCAACTATGGACTGAAACTTTTATAAAGTGTAAGTTGAAGTAAATATTTCCATCTTTAACTTGTAAGTGTTGGTTATTGTGTCTTAGTGACAAGGAAATTAACTAAGACAAAACTGACGGATTCAGAAGTAATGGAGGAATTCCCAGGTACATATAAATTGCCAAAACCAAACTAGAAAGACTTAAAAATCTTAAACAATCTAATAAAAGGAAATAAAATTGAAATAGTAATTTTAAAAATCTAGTAAGAAAAGCCCAGGACCTGATAGATTCCAGCATAATTCTACAAGAACTTCAGGTGAGATCTGATACCAACACTCCTCAAACTTTTAATGAAATTGATAAGGAAGGAGTATTTCTGAAATCATTCATCAAAGCTAGCATTACCTTGATTGCAAAACTAGACAAGGCTCTAACCAAACAAGAGAATGACAGGTCAATTTCTTAATGGACATACAGGCAAAAATTCTTAGTAAGCTGCTGACAAACAGAATGCAAAAGACCACCTAGGCTTCACCCTAGGGATGCAAGGATGGGTCAACACATGCAAATTAATAAATGAAATTTATGTCATATACAAAAACAAATATAACAATCACATAATAATCTCAACAGATGTAGAAAAAGTCCTTTGCAAAATCCAAAACCCATTTATGATAAAAACCCTGAAGACAGTAGCCATAGAAGGCTTTATCTCAGAGCTGTAAAAGCCATTTATGACCAACATATTGCCAACATCATATTAAGTGGGGGAAAGCAAAACAGCTTTCCTCTAAAATTAGACACAAGACAAGGATGTCCATTATTTCCATTTCCCTTCAACACACAACTCGAGCATTAGTTAGAGCAATCAAGCAAAAGAAAGAAAAAAGTGATAAGAAAAGGAAAAGACAAAGTCATAATATCAGTATTTTCAGATGACATGATCTTTTACTTACAAGACCCAAAAAATTCAACCAAAAGACTCCTAGAATTGATAACCAAATTCGGTAGTGTAGCAGAATATAAAATAAATGCAAAAAAATTAATAACATTCTTATACACTCATAATGAACACATTGAAAAAGTAATTAGAAAAACAGTGTCATCCACAAAAGCATCAAAAAATTAAAAACTTAGATATTAAACTAATTAAGGAAGTGAAAGACTTCTATAATGAAAATTATATGAGACTGAAAAAGGAAATCAAGAAAAAGACTTCAGAAAATGGAAAAATATCTATTTCTGCATAGGTAGAACAAACATAGTCAAAATGGCTATACTTTCAAAATTGATATACAGATTTAATGAAATCACAATACCAATGTCATTACTCACAGAGCTAGAGAAAAGAATCCTAAAAATTATATAGAATCAGAAGAAACACAGAGTAGCAAAAGCTATCCTGCATAACAAAAGCAGGGAGCACCACAATCCAAGACTTGAAATTATACTATAAATGTGCAGTGATTAAAACAGCATGGTATGAACACAAAAACAGGCATAAGGATCAGTGGAGCAGAACAGCAACCAAAACAACCCTGAGCAGATACACCTATTCGATTTTTGACAAAGAAGCCAAAAACGTACACACACTGGAGGAAAGACAGCCTTTTTAATACACAGTGTTGGGAAAATCAGATATCCACATACAGAAGATTGAGTCTAAACCCATATATATATAATTATGTACTAAACTAAAGTCAAAATGGATCAAAGATCTGAATGCCAAAACAGAAACACTTCATCCACCGGAAGATAAAATAGGTACAACTCTTGAAGATGTATGCATAAGCAATGACTTTCTGAACAGAATCCCAATGGCGCAGGAAATAATACCACGAATCAACAAATGGTACCATATCAAGTCGTACAACTTCTGCACAGTGAAGGAAACAACCAACAGAGTAAAAAGACAACATACAGAATGAGAAAAAATTTGCTGGCTATTCCCTAACAGGGACTAACATCAAAAATATGTAAAGAACTAAAAAAAATTACACTTCCTAAAATAAAAGACTGAATCAAAACATGGGCAACAGAAATACACACTTCTCAGAAGAAGCACAACTGGCCAATAAACACATGAGAAAATTATTTTTATTGCTGGCCACCAGAGAAATGCAAATTAAAACTACAGTGAAATGCCATTTTACCCAGAAACAGTAGCCATCATTTTAAAAAATCTGATAATAAAACATGCTGGAGAAGAGATGGGGAAAAGGAAGTTTTGCTAAGAATTTTTGGTAAGAATATAAACTGGTACAACCACTGTGAAAATTCAGTGGAGATTCCTCAAAAAACTAAAAGTAGAAATTCCTTTTGATCCAGTTAACTCCTTCCTATTATTTTTGCAAAATATTTAAAATAGCCATTTTTCAGGAATACGTACATTCCCTGCTTATAGTAGCACAATATTTAATAGCTAGATCTTGAAAACAGTGTATATGTCCATCAGCAGATGAATGGGTAAGAAAAATGTGGTATTTATACACAATGGAATATTACACTGCCATAAATAAAGATCAACTTAAGGCATTCATAAGTAAATTGATTCAATTCAAGAACATAGTATTGCCATAAGTGACATAAGTCAGACACACAAGCTCAAATATCACATTGTTTCTCTTATATGAGAAACACTAGATACCATTGAAGAATAAAGAGTAAAATAGAAGAGAGGTATATAGGAAGTAGGGAGAAATTTAAATACTTCCCCAAGTTACAGATTCACATTTTTAAAAAATATTTTAATATGTATGCTAATTTCTTTTGCTTATACTAATAGATTATCTTAGCTCATTAAAAAGAAAGTTTGTGTTATTATCTGCTTGTTTCTTTTCTACAAGAATTTTTTGGTTTATGTCTAGTACTGAGTAACTACTTTGAAAGTAATGATACACAATGTAATACCTATTAGTATTCTCTCATTATTTGGTTATGAAAATTTGTTTTATTTTCTCATAAAATAAAGAGAAAAATTAGATAATTCATATTTGAATATATAACATGTCCTTGGAGTTATTTTGTTGTCATCCTTTAGCAACAATAAAATTATGCAAATTAATAAAGAACTTAATTCAAAAATTTATATAAAAAACAATAAAATAAATTTAAGGAAAGGAAGTGAATAAAGTCAGAAGCAGAAAACATACAAGTAAAGAAATAGTCTCTAAATCAAAGAATAAGTTCTTAAAGAAAACATTAAATTTTTCTGGCAAATGTAATGTCAAAAAATTTGGAGACTATAAATTCACAAATTAATTTAAAAAACCAAAGAAATGGACATGGTTTGAAAAATGTAGGAGATCTTACCAATCCTTTCACAAAATATTATGAAATTATTCACAGATAAAATATGAAGTGAACAATCATGAAATAAATCAAAAAAGTTACCAAAGAATACATTTCATAAGAGGAATGTAAGCTAGTTATAGTTTTATAGGCTAGTTACAATATTTCAAAATATTTATTACATAAATGTTTTTCATCATTGAAAATAATGAAAACTTCTATAATTCTTTTTATACAGTGAGCCTAATCCTTAAAGTCTAACTGAAGTGAACCAAACACATAATTTATAATGCAATAAAATAGAAATAAATTTGAGATTATTCCAATTAATTTATATGTGAATTTTTCTGTAACAATATTACAGAGCTATGAAAGTTAAGATATAAAGATATAAACATTATCAACATAAATTCTAAACTTAAAATTACAATTACATTCAGTAGTTTATTGAAAGGAATGATGTATCAAGAATAAGTAAGAGATAGTTTAAAAATTTTACACTTGCATATGTTTTTAGTAAGAAATGTAATAACATATAACCTCAGATGAAAACTCATGTGCTTCATTAGTTATCTGATGAATATCAATACATTACATGCAAAATTTTGAACCAGAAATAGAAAGAACACATAACATGCAACAAAATATTTAATACTTACTTAGCAAATAAGAATAACATAATAATATCACACAAAGATTTGAATTATTGCCACTACTTTTTAAAGACTTGCTTTGAAAAGGCCAATCAATGGCATAAAATGAGAAGTTAAATGTTTAGCAACTTCAAAGGAGAATGTAAAATTATTAGAGTTTTTGATATTTGACTAAAAAAATGCAAAGAACTAACTGAAAAAAATTTACAGAGATAACAAAATGCCCAGAGATTAAATCAACATGTGAAAATAAAATTACATAATACCTTGTAATATATTTGGCAAAAAATAATATGCAAAAGAATTTTAGAAGACGAATCAAAAAGCCAATAGCTCCAATATTCTGAAACAAAATAAATTCTCTCGAAAATTAAAAATTTTAGTAAGAGTTAGTAAAACTTTGTCAAGGTGTTGTTATTTTTAATCTGACATATGTTTGTAAAATTCATTTCAAAAACTACAAGGGCTGCCTGGATGAACTGAGAGAAATTTGTTAGTTAGAGAGATTTGATTGTCTGCTGCTGGGCAAGCTTGAGGCTAAAAGTCAAAAATTAAATTGGTTTAAGAAATAAATTCTATTTTAACTTCCTGGAGCCAGCGACAGAGAAATTCTTGCCTATTATACATTAATCGAATAGGTCTATGCTTCCTTAGCAATCCTTGGTATCTTCTCAGTTGTACTTGGAATGAAATCCAAACTCTTCCAAGGTCTAGAAAACCTTGTTTGATCTCCTCCCCAGTTATACCTTTCGGTCAACTCTGTCCATCCCCTCCACCCACAACATTTCAGCAGCGCAAAGACATTTTTTTCCTCGAAAGAGCAAGATCTTCTCTGCCTTAATTCTTTTTACTTGCTGGACCTTTTGTTTGAGCAGTGTCCTTTTGCTTGAAAAGTAACTTTTCAGTTTATTTTTTCCCTTTAAATTCCTTCTTATTCTTTGCTTCTCAACTCCAGTGTTATACCCTCAGAAATACCCTGCCTGACTTTCCTACCTAAAGGAGAGTATGTGTTATACTAATAAATGTATTTTCTTCACAATACATTGTAGATAAACTTTGGGTTTTTCCTTTCTTTGTCTACTTGTTCATTGTTTATGATTTGCCTCTTCTTGTCAAATGTGAACTCCTGAGACAAGAGCTGTGTTTGATTTTTTCACTTGTAAATCTCTATTTTTTTAGTATGATGCCAGTGACATAATAGGATAGATGCAATAAACCTTGGGTTTCTTTCGTTTTGGGGTTTTTTTTTTTTTTGTCTTTTTGAGGAAGGGTCTTGCTTTGCAGTTCAGGCTGGCCTTGAGTTCACTTTGTAGCCCAAGCTGGTCTCCAACTCACAAGGATCTTCGTGCCTCAGCCTCCTGAGTACTAGGATTACAAGCATGCGCCACCACTCCTGGCTCTAATAAACCTTGTTTGATTGAATGAATAACATGATTATTCAGATCATAGAAGATTAATGTGTAGACAGAAGCAAATGTTTGCGGTACATCAAGTGAAAAAAGATACCTCTACTACAAATAGATTATCTCAATTTCATAAACATATGTATGTCTAAGCACATAGCTGAATAGAAATAGAAGAATTAAAAACTCTGTAGGAGAATACACCAAAAAATATTTGGGTAATGAGATTATAGATTTTTTTCTATTTATTTATTTATATTTCCTTAATTTTACATACTTTGGCCCTGAACATATCTACAAATATTAAAAGCATGAACATATACCAAATAGTAATTATCTGATGAAACTTTACTTTTCAGATTCTTTTTTTTCTTAATGTTTTCTCTATCCTTAATCCTACCTGAGACAGGAGGTTGTCATGGAGACAGCAGATTTGGATTGACACCATCATGCTCTTAACGAGCAAATAAAGCGGGCAATTTACTCCAGCTCTCTGAACTTCGGTAATGGAAATAATATTATGTGGAAATGCTTAAAACTACCCCATCTGAGATAGTAGCGTGCTACCATGAAGCAGGATCAAGGAAAGAGAAGTTGAACAGCTGCCCTCCCATTCTGTGCTTTCTCTTGTCTTCACTTTTCTTATCGGTGGGTCCTCTTTCTCCCTCCATTTGATCTGCATCCTATCAACTTTAGAAGGTATCAGGAGAGTTATCTGGAAACTTAAGTCTGGTTCTTTGAGAAACTTGCTCAGTAAAAAGTGGTGTAGGTCTGATGGAACCAGAGAAGGCAAGAGCCTTCAGGATCCTCTGCAAGTTCACTCTCTAATTTATCATCACTCTTTCCTGTCTCTTGCTGTCTCCTTTTGAAATCCTAGGGGGAAAAAAAGCAAACTTTAGATAAGAGTCTAAAATGATTAGGTAAAATATTTTAAAAAATAACAAAATTAGTTTATAAAAACCATTTAAATAATTTTTTACACTGCCTTTTCCTCATTGAAGAAGAGCTCAGGACATTCAAAATTTGAGATGCAAAATGTGTTTGGCCTATATGGGGGCATTGGCTATGTGGAATCTAATTCCTAGCAGGAAAAAAAATAAATTTAAATTTATTTCCTAACCAACTCAGGAGAGACTCAAACATTGATATGTTATGGTTTGGTTGGCTGCTCTGAGCCTCACCGGCATTTCCCTTTCACAGGGAAGAGTAAGATGAGGCAAACAACCTGAGATGAAAGGGGAACAGGTGGAACTGACAGCTGCATTTACATTTTGCTGCCTGCAATATGAGCATTTCCTCTTGAGGTTTTATAGACTGGGGGGCTACTGAAAATTACTTATTTATAAGTTGAATCAATACTCATTACACTCATTGGGAGAAATTTCGCTAGGAAAACAGTCTAGATATTTTATTGGATTTTACAATAGGGAGCACTCTAAGCTTTTAAACATTAAGGTCGGAAGCAGTTAATTACAGAAATTATTCTAGTATAGGATTGAACAGTGGGAAGACAGAGCTTCTCTTGATGAGAGAAAAATATGTATATTGAAAGACTGAAGTTAGACAGACATTTTATATTTCCAGGCCCCAAAATAATAACCCTAATGTAATTTCTTTCACCACGACCCCATGATTTCTCCCATCACCTGTTCCCTATTCTCTGCCTGGTTCTCTTTTAATTTCTTACCCTTCTCAGATGACTTTTTTAATTATTCTACTCTCTGCAGTCTGGTAATGAACATATTGCTATATGCTCAGCAGCAGCAAATTTTATATAATCATCACTATATACAACATGAAGAAACCTATATTTAGGAAACAACACTTAAAATACCTACTTAAAACTCAGATCAACTATTTTTCATGTGACACATCTTTCTGGCCTGGAAAATCCATCCAAGATAAAGAATTCATTCTTCCAGACTTTATTTCAAGTACTTTTCAGTCATCGAACATGTCTCCATATCCTGGGTTCTAGGAGCCACAGCAGGTACTGCACATGTTATAAAGAAGAAGGAAGAGAGGTACAAGTGACCAGCCTCTTTCTAGTGGCTTTAGAACCATCATACTAATCCCGCTTTCACTGGTGGTCAGACTAAATTACAGAAGATGGCTTATTTTTACAAACCGGTAACATAGGATTTGACCCCAGATCTATATACCTTCAAACCCCATCATTTTTCCACCACCCTGAAGTGTGAAGTTACTCAAGAAATTAACATTTCTACCAGAATCAGTCAAAATTCTGTTCCTCAAAGGTAATCTTGGAAAAACTGTACACTATGTTCATTTGGATGAAATTCTAAGCTCACCTACACAATCCTGTTTCTATCCTGTCTCTGACGGCTCCCTCGGTTCAAGATGTGAAGGAAAGGATGTAATGAACAACAAAATGAAGTTCTGCTGTTTCTGGGAGGAGGTGGGGAAGAGAGCTACCAAAAGACCTCTGAAACTTTCCTGGGATTCCCCAGAGCATGTAGGTGGGACATCTGTGTAAATAATTTAACAACTTGAGCAGAAGTCAGAGGGACTCAGGCTGATCCAGGAATAAGAGACAGGCCTAATTACTATACAATATGAATTTGTGTTACACTTGATTGGCTGTTTCTGGTGTCTGGCCTTCCTGACACTCATGTTTATGAGAAGATTTTCACCCTTCTTATGGAAAACAAACTATTCAGACTTCAACTACATAGTAGGACAACCTGAAACTCTGAAGAAGCTAAAATATATTCTATCTTTTTAACAAATTTCCTTTATAGGCTTGGATGTGCTCCAAGTTTGAATAGGACCAAGTCTTCCTTCTACTTTCTAGAATTGTTCTTGTTCAATAGTTCAATAATTTTTTAGTACTTTCATCAAAATTATTGTCAGTGTTTTCCAAAAAAATGTTTTTCCATGCATTCCAGAGTTGGTCCAACAAAATCTCTGGACAGTAAATTGGGAGGCCCACTCCGGTCTAGCTTAAAAGCTCTATGCAATAACCAGCACAAGCACTTATAGCTTGACCATTGCTGCCTCTGCCATAAGGCATGTGTGTTATATTTAACAGACAGCTCCAAGCAATACCAGGAACATCTGTGGGTCAATCTTTGCATAGTAACAACAGGAAAATGCATTATTTTTATTTTTATCTAGAAATCACTGGTAAAAATAGTCATCTCTTTATAATGGCAAGTCTTTGCTTGGTGTAGTTTGCCAGATAGAATAATAAAAACATGAGCAAGCTTTCTCCAAGTTGAAAAGAAAGGATCATTCTAATTGTATCTAATCTTTATTGTTCTAGAGTTTAAAATGGAAAGTATTTAGTGTGAAACCATAAATCAAAAAGCAATCATTGCTCCTTACTCAACAAAATTAAATGCACCAATATAGTTTCATTTTTTAAGTAAGCAGTGTGTTAGTCAACCACTACTTCTAACAGATCCATTTCAGTAATTAAACAATTTCCCTGACCTGTGTGCTACTTGAGAAGAACAATGGGATCTTTAATGAGAGAATTTCATGCTTGAATCTTTATATCTTCAGTGGCAAGAAAACCAGTGCTCTGACTGGATGATGAAAACACGAGGCTCAAGTAGCATAGAGTCTGAAGAACCAGTAGTATCAAATGTAAATAAGTACTTTTCCATTTTGTTTTTATATCTTTGTACTATCAATCTAAGTATAATGTAAATGATACTCTACCTCATTTTGGGATGGTCACAAACTTAAACAATTAGAAAAAGGCAGACCAGAAATAAATATAGGTGTTATGGACTTAATTATGCCCCTGTTCCAGAAAACTTTATATTTTGAAGCACTAACCACCATCAAAACTTGTATTTGGAGATAGAGCATTTAAGGTGATGGTTAAGGTTCAATGACATCATAAAGGTGGGGCTCTGTTCCACTTTGGTGTCAAAGGAGAGAGACACCAGAAATGTGTACACACAAAATGAACATCATATGTAGACACTGGAAAAATACAGCCATCTCTAAACCAAGGAGAGAACTGGAAAACCAAACTTGAGGGTACTTTGATCTTTGACTTCTAGCCTCTAGAACTTTGAAAAATCAGTTTCTGTTGTTTATGCCTCACCATTTGTGTCATATCTACAATAGCCCTAGGAGAACAGCTTAGCAATCTCTAGGTCTTGGTTACTTTTCTCTCAATGCTGGGACAAAATACCTGATGCCCAAAATAAAGAGGGAAAGGTTTATTTAGCTTACAGTTTGTGGAAGTTTCAGTCTATCATCAGCTGGCTCCAAGGCAGAGTGGCACATGGCAGAGGGCAACAGTTCATGGCAGCAGAAAACAGCAAAAGCAACAAGAGCAAAAGGGGGCAATGGCAGCAATCAGCCTCTTTCCCTCCCTTACATTGTATGCAAACTCTCTGCCCCGGGGCAGGTGCAGCACTCACATCTATAATTCCAACACTGGACCATAAGTCAATCACAAATCTAGAATCCTGCCCTATGACTGTATGGAGATTTGGGGGACATGCAGACACAAACCATAACATTCCATCCCTGGCCCCCCAAAGACTCATGCACATCCCTTTATACAAACAACACTTAGTCCATCTGTAAGAGTTGCCAAAGTACTAACAGTTTCAGCATTGCTGAAAAGTCCAAGTACCAAGTCTCTCTTCCCAGATGTAAGGTAAATTCTCAGCTGCAAGCCCCCATACAAATGAAAAGTTAAACACTTCCAACATTTAGTGAAACAAAATAAGCACTTTCATTCCAAAGGTTACAAACAGTGGAATACAAAGGAGTGGTACCCAAACAAGTCCAAAATCCAGCAAGAAAAACATAAAGTTCTGCAGTTGCATGTGCAGCATCTGAAGCAACTTGTGGCATGTTGTGAGCTCCAAAGGGCTTGAGTGACTCCACCCCTATGGTACTTCTGGTGGT
>NW_004955430.1:21773479-21792367 GCF_000276665.1 Chinchilla lanigera
AAACAAAATAAGCACTTTCATTCCAAAGGTTACAATACAAAAAAAAAAAAAAAAAAAGAGCAAAGCAAGTCCCAAATACATCAGGGCAAACATGAAGTCCTGTAATTCCACATCCAACATCTGAAGCAACTTGTGGCATGTTGTGAGCTCCAAAGGGCTTGAGTGACTCCACCCCTATGGTACTTCTGGTGGTTACAGTTCCCATGGCTTCTCTCTTAGGATCTCTCTGCTCCCTCCTTGCAGCTTTTCTCAGACAATCCACGTTCCTGGATTTTCCAACCTTCTCAGGTCTCCACTGCACTTTTTGCTTCACATTCAGAGCTTCACACACTGCCCTCTCAGGGGCACACTGCCTGGTCTCCCAGACCTTCTTTGGAAATCTGGGTGGAAACCTTCTTAACCTCAGAACTCTTGAATTCTGTATGTGCCTAAAAGCCATGCAGCATGAATGATGCCAAGGTCTACTGCCACCTGGAGCATTAGCCAAGCTTTCCTCCCTCTTGGCCATAGAGGTTGAGTGCCTGGATTACTGGGCACTTTGACTCCAATTCTGAGGAACAAATTCTACATACCACCACCATTCTGGAACATGGCACTCTGGGGCTTTCTTCTCAAAGCAAAGTCTTTCACCTTTGCAGTTTTGAGGCTGCAAAGGGTGGAGACTTGCTGCTTCTTGTGATGCCCTAAGGTCATCTTTTATATTCTCCTGTTCCTTCTCAGCAGTGCAGATGTCCTCAGCCTTATCTTTGCACTCCACGGTTTTGACGAAGCTTCCTTTCTGACCAAACTCACAACATTTTAAATCATCCTGCTGGGCTCTTTGCTCTTGATTCTCAACACAAATCTGGCTAAAAGCTTGTAGCAACAGCCATGCCACCCCCTCAATATTCAAATGCCTTAAAATTTCTTTTGCCAGATTAATCAGTGCACTGCCCTTAATCTCAGTCTCAGGTAAAGTTTCTGGACACAAGCCAAATGCAGACAAATTTTCTGTCAAGCTATAACATACATCATCTGGAGTCCAGCACCCAATCCATCCTTCTTCCCAGAAGAAACCTCCCAAACTCGTTCTTTACTGGCAGGATTTCTCTCATCCTTATGATCTTCTGAACTTTGACCAGAGTCTCCCATACAGAACAGTGGGTGTTCCAGCTCTACTATTTCAGGGGACATCTCCTAACATTTCCAAACACTTCCCACAAGCCATTTCCAAAGGCTTTTGAACAACATTGTCAGGTATAGTCACAGCAATTACCCCATTCCTGGTACCAAACTCTGTCTTGGCTACTTTTCTCATTGCTGGAACAAAATACCTGATGCCCAAAATAAAGAGGGAAAGGTTTATTTAACTTACAATTTGTGGAAGTTTCAATCTATAATCAGCTAACTCCAAGACAGAATGGCACATGGCAGAGGGCAGCAGTTCATGGTGATAGAAAACAGCAAAAGCAACAAGAGCAAAAGGAAGGAGTGTCGGCAAGCAGCCTCTTTCTCTCCCTTACATTGTATGCAAACTCTGCCCCAGGGTAGGTGCAGCACTCACATCGATAATTCCAACATTGTACCATAAATCCATCATAAATCTAGAATACCACCCCATGACCCCATGAGCATTTGGGGGGACATGCAGACACAAACCATAACACCTTACAAATAGAATATATTGCTATTTTAATTTTGTGATCTAGTTAACTATTTTAAATTCTTTAACCTTCTTTCTCTAACTTATTACTCTTTCAACCAACACATCCACCTTCTTAATTCTAGGGTCAGAATTAGAAAATTGAGGTTTTGTAAAATGTCCCTGCTTTCACAAAGCTTATCTCTTTCAATGGCAGAAAATAAATCAGCAGAGAAGCAATGTAACTTTACATAATCATTTCTCTTGAAGGAGACTTAAGCAGGCTGAGATGATAGACAGCTTTGGGCAGGCTCTGCTTCAGGTAAGGGGGATCAGGAAGAGGTTAGGAGGTGGTGTTGATGTTGAGACCTAAAGAATGAGAAAGAACTAATGAGTAGAAAACTGGGAGGAAAGTTTTCAAATGGAGGAGACAGAAATTCCTGGTGATGGGAATGAGCTTGGTCTGTTTGATACTCAAGAAAATATCATTGTGACTGCAATGTGATGAACAAAGGAGACAGTGATATTATGTGTATTTGAAGAAGAAGGGAGACCTTGCTTATTATACACAGTGAGCTTTAAAGTCCTAGAAGGGCTCCATTTTCCATTTTATATGCTGACCATTGATGCATGATTGTGTGATCATTTGGAGTTTTTGTCTCCTTTCCTGTGGTTTGGGTATATCCCTGCAGAATTCATATGTTGGAAACTTGGTCCCCAATGCAGCAGTGTTCAAATGTGGCACTTTTGGGAAGAAATGGGATTGTGAGAGCTCTCCTTTTATGAGTACATTAATCTGCTCATGGTTTAATTGGTTATCAAGGGAGTGGGTTAGTTACTGACCTACTCAGGAAAAGTCTGTTATAAAAGTCAGTTTGGTCATCTCTTTGTGAGCTCTCTTGCCATGTGATACCTGGTGCCACCTCAGGACTCTGCAAAGAGCCCTCACTAGCACAAAATCTCTCACCAGATACCTGTACATGCTGTAGAACTTTGAACTAATCAACTATCACTAAGGCAATGAACTAATCACTATTTATAAATTCCTCAGTCTAAGACATTCCATTATAGCAAAGGAAAACAGATTGAGATATCCATAATACAGTGTTCCTGTAAGTCCACACTTGCCATGACTTTCACTCACTTACAAAGCTGACCACTCCTTCTAAATGTCAGGTGTAACCCTTCTCCTTTCTAGTTTCACTGTAAATGTCAGAAGATCCTAGAGGTTTTTATGTCTTTTCTGTCTTGTGTGCTCATCCAGGCTCTTGCTTCTATAGTGGTAACTGAAATTCAGTTTGCATGTTTAATAGGCTTTTTCAGCTTACAAACAATTAATTCCCATATTTGATCTACTCAATACCCAGGTTTCTCCATCTCATAATAGATATTTCTCCAATGGATCTATAAAACTTCCTTGATTTTTAAAACTGACTTTATTGCTCAAACCCTAAACCTAGGAAGTGTCTTCTTGTCCCCATTCCCTGTTCATACAATCTATCTATTCAGTCTATCCATTCATTTCTCCAGACAATGCAAACCTACCTGTTTCTCTCCACCAAGTCATCATCATTCCTCACTATAAATACCTAGCTGCTTAACACTGTTTACACTGCCATTTCTGCCCTTTCTGCCAGCTATTATCCAGCCAGTGACCAGGGCACCATGAGAGATGAGGCACGGCTTTGCCTTCTCCAAACTCACTCACAGAACTCTCCCCCACTCACTGGCCCTATGACACTGACATCATCCTTTCTCCTGCAACTGGCGAAACTTGTGGACTCCGCAATATTTCCCTTATGCAGAATGTTCTCTCCTCAGGTTTCTGCTTGTCTGCTCTTTCTCACTTCCACTTGGAAGTGTCCCTCTAAGAGAGGATTTTCATGGACTGTCAACAGAAAGTGGCTCTGCTCCTTATCCTCTATTATCCTCAATCTCATTGCACTCTTTATACCCTGCTTTGTACTTCCACACTCTTAAATAATGGTCTTTATTTAATCATTGCCTTATTTTCTGCCTTTCTTCATCAATATTTGAAGCTCTTGGAGAGCAGGACATTTGTCTGTCTGTCTACTGCTGTATACTCCACATCTCTTCAAATAAATGAATGGAATCTGTGGTCTTTTCTGGGTAATTAGAGGCTTTTAATAGGGATTCCCAAGGACATTCTTTACAGCATACCTGTGGTGACAGTGAAGCAGATGAAACAGATAGCTTTACTTGCTTCCACAGTTTTGCTAGTAGTACTCTTTCCCTAGAAAAGCAACTATATGTTCTAAAATCTTGTACTTAACCAGACACCATAGCTGCCACATATTTATTCTGACTCTATTTTGTATAATGTGACTTAATTTACATCATGCAAATACAAGAAAACAATTTTATTTCTTTGGACCGCTCTCAAATCCAATGAAAAGACAGATGAAAAGCAACTACAATGTGATATACAAGATCTAGTAACAGAAAGATAAAAATGATATCGTGGATCATGCAACTTCATTTCCCATGAGAGTAAGGCAGCAAGCTGCTGCACAGAGAGTATGATATTTGGGCAGGGCTCTGATGGACAGTTGTGACAATCAGAGAAGGAAATAAGGCATTTCCAAAGTGGGAGCTGCTTGAAGTTAGTCAATTGTTATGGTTTGTGTCTGCATGTTCTCCCAAATCCTCGTACAGTCGTGGAGCAGGCTTTTAGAGTTTTGACTGAGTGTGAGCCCTACACCTGCCCTGGGGTGGATAGTTTGCATGTGTAAGGGAAAGAGGCTTACTCTTCCCGCAGCTCCTCCATTCTGTTCTTGTTGCTTTACTGTGTTCCACCGCCATGAACATCTGTCTTCTGCTAAGCACCGCTCTGCCTTGGAGCCAACCAACTATGGACCGAAACCTCCACAAACTGTAAGCTAAATAAACCCTTTCTTCCTTAATTTTGGGTGTCAGGTATTCTGTCTCAGCAATGAGAGAAAAGTAACGAAGACACCAATGTGAACATGAACAAAATTTTCCAAGAATAATGAGTCATACCAGGGGTAAAGAAAAAAAATATTTGGTATAGCTTGACATTGGAGATGGCAGTATACTTAGGTTCCACTTCTAAAATTGTAAGTTTCTGTGCTAACCCTACAGATCAGAGTTTGCAAAGTGACTAAACCTAGTTAACAGATGTCTTTTGTTTAGTCCTAAGTCTTTTAAAGAATTCTAATTTGATGCCAACTTTAAAAGTCAGAGAATTTTCACAGTTCTTTTGGAGAAATATCAATTAAATTTTTTGCCCATTTAAAAAATTCAGGTAATTGTTTTTATAGACATTTGTGTGGAAAGGTAGTTTTAACTCTTCTCAGATGTGTGATATGCAAACACTTACTCCCATCCTGTGGCAGGTTTTCATTTTGGGATTATTTCACTTGGTGTGCAGGAGCATTTTCTTTTTTCTTTTTTTCTTTTTTTTTTTTTTTTTTTTTTTTTTTTTTTTTTTTTGGTACTAGGAATAAAACTCAGTACCTTGCACTTGCCAGGCAGGCACTGTGCCAATATCTATAAATAGACTTATTTCTGAGTATTCTACTTAGTTTTACTGGGCTTGTGTTTATTTTTAATCTAAAGTGCTTTTTGAAAAGTTGTTCAACATTCCTAATGACTAGGAAAATATACATCAAAACTATATGAGATATCACCTCACATCTGTTAAGACAGCTGTGATTTTTAAAAAAAGATGTTGGTAAAGATGTGAAAAAGTGGAATCCTTGCACACTGTTTATGGAAATATAAGTTGGTACAATATTTGTGGTAAAAAAAGTATAGAAATTCTTCAAAAAATATTAGTCCTACAATAAGATCAAGCAATGTTACTTTTAGGTATTTATTCAAGTGAATTGAAATCAGGATCTCAGAGATGCCCATATTTTCATGTTCATTGTAGTCTTATTCAAATAATTTAACTGCCCATCCATGGGAAATGGTTAAAAAGTTTGGCATATACCTTCAGCGAAATATTATTTATTCTTATAAAGAAGGAAATCCTACCCTAGGTGGGAAAATATGGTAAAGGGTACAGAGTGTCAGTTCTGCAGCATGAGTAAGTTCTGGCGAGCATATAGCACAGTGCCTGTAACTAATGGTACTGATGGCAGACCTAAAACTGGCTAAGAGGGTAGATCTTATATTGAGTGTTCTTACTACAAAGTAATGATAAAAATGAATAATAGTAAAGAAAATGGGAGGAAATGCTGGGTGGTGATGGTGTCAGCATTCTCCAAGTTTGTATTTATCTCAAATATCACCAAACTGTCTACATTTAAGCAGGTAATTACAGTTAAGTACGGAAAGCTTTACCCATACCTCAATAAAGTGGTTTAGGAAAAGAAAGAAGTGAGCAAATTTTATATAAATCCATGAATTTATGACTTTCTTTGAAAAACCAGAAGGTGTGCCTGCTAGCCCACATTCCTGAACAGCAGCCAGAAGCTGCTGCGACAGCCTGTGCACCTGGGACCAGCAGGCAGGGTCCCCCTCCCTGGAGTTCCACCTGCCTTGCTTCCTTGTTTTACCTGGCCTTGTGCATTCTGAGCTTATTGTGCTTGCTTTTTGACCTAGTGTATTTACTCTAACAAGTAAAAAAAACTAAGATTAAACAGAAAAATTTTGTCAACATTTTGCTAAAGTATTACATGCAGTAAGAAAAGTCCGTAAATCAGTAGATCTCAATGTTCTTTCTTACAACATGAACTCACTCATGTAATTACCACCCAGAATAAAAAGTAAGATATGACAGCATCCCCAAAAGTCTCTTCCAAGTTCCCACCCTCTATCACTCCTAGCCAAAGAATGCTACGCTGCAGATTTGTTTTGGCTTCTTTTTCACTTTCAAAATGTGTATAGCATTGTATACTCTTTTGTGTCTATTTTCTTTCAGTCATTTAAGATTTTGAAGCTCATTAATGTTATTTGTCTCTATTAGCAGTACTTACTTTTCTTACTGTGTAGTGTTCCACTGTTTGTTTGTTTGTGTATTGGTTTATTTGAGACAAGGTCTCATTATGTAGTTTAGGCTGGCTTTAAACTCAATGTGGCCCAGGCTGTGACAAAATCTCAGTGATCCTCCTTCCTCACCCTTCCAAGTATTGGGATTACAGACTATGCCTGGTTTATCCATTGTGACCATATAAAAATTTATTTATCCATTGTAATACTGGTTACTTCCAGTTCATTTACATTCTGAGGCAGTTATCTATAATACTGCTCAAAAAAGTTTTTTATATCTGCTATTTCATGTACATATGTAATCCTCTCTTTTAGGTATACACATAGAAGTGAAATTGCTAGGAAGACTAGGCATAAATATAGCTAGGTATGAGACTCGCTACATTTTAGAGTTCCATTTTGCCATGCTGTTAACATCATTTCATACGGCAAATGGGTACTGGATTCTTCTTTTTTAAAAAATGTAATTATGTCTTTGATTATTTCATTGACATTCTGATTTACATTTGTTCAATAACTAATAATATTAAGCACTTCACATGTTTATTGGATATTTGGATATCAGTTTCTGTAAAGTGTTTTTTTCAAGACTTTTATCCATTTTAAATGGATGGACTATCCTTTGGTTTTAATTTGTGTGCATTCTTTATATATACCATATTAGTTTATGTCATTTAATATTTCTTTTAAAATATATTCTTCCACTCTATATTTGGCTTTTCACACATTTAACAAAATATTTTGAAAAATAGATATCCTTTATTTTCATAAGTCCAATTTATCAATGTCTTCTTCTATCATCAGTGGTGTTTTTATCTTATTTCTCCCAGTATTGGGAATTGAGTTCAGGACCTTGTACATGCTGGACAAGTGACCTACCACCAAGGTACAGGCACAACCTTATTTTTACTTGTCCTAATTTTTATCAGTAATGTATATTTATACCTGTATCTATATAGACACTGTGGAATTGATCTTTGCTTATTGACTTTTTACTGTGTAACTACACTAAATGTATTTATTTACTATATCTTCATGGTATTTTTTTGGGTCTCATTGCACATTCTGGAATGTAAAAGACAACGCTGACTAGGGTTAGTTGTTTATTACTATATAACACATTACCTCAACATTTAGTCATTTAAAAACCACAGATATTTATTATTTCCTAGGCCCAACGATGTAACTGTGGATTGTCTCAGCGCCTGTGACTCAAGGTGTGCTTTAGTCAGCTTTCTGTCTTCGTGATAAAATACCCTAGAATAACAGCACAAAGCAGGAAAGATTTGTTTTAGTGTAATGTTTCAGAGGTTTCCGTCCATAGTCAGCTGACTGCATTGCTTCTGGCCTTGCGGTGAGGTGAACTACAACGGCAGAACGATATGGAGAGCAAACCTGCTCACCTGTGTAGCCAGAAGCAGAGAGGAAATGGAAAAAGCCTAGCCCAAGTGTTTCTTCCTTGTTGCATTTTTATACCATCTGTGCCCTAAACATCTGAATCTCCCTACTTGGTTTTCTGTTCGAGATGCCAGTCATCTCTAGAAACACCCTCACCAACAAAGCCAGACTTGTGTTTTCCTAATTAATGCCCTAGACATTTCTCAATTCAATCAGGTTGACAACCAGCATTAACCGTCACAAAGTCTTTCCCGAAATTGCAGTGTACTAGTCAGTTGAGGTTATGGTCATATTGAAGTCTAAAGTGAGGAAGTGTGAAAACTTCATTTGTCTCAGCTCAGTCACACATCTGTTTAAAGTCCTAGGTCCGTCAATACTTGGGCATCTTTAGAAAATTATGTCAAGACAGGACATCTGATTTCTCCCATGTAGAAACATTGAAGAAAGAATGAGAAAAAGAGAGAGAGACTACAGAAGTAATTTTCTTTACACTCTAGTCTCAGAATGACATTTCATTACTCATGCTATATTTAGTTCATAAGAAGTGAGTCGGTAAACAGCCTTCACTCAAGGGTAGAGGGTAACACAAGGGCATCAGTAATAAAACATAGATATCACTGGAGAAGGTTTGCAATGTTTTCTGCCATAGAAGTCATGATGATGAGATTCCTGGCTCCCAATCCTAATGCTAATAGTAATATTTTTTATATGTCACTGGTAAGTATGCTTGCTTTTATATTTTTTAAAAAGCTTGGCCTTGATTGATGTGTTCAACATTAATCAGCCTTCCTTTTCTCATATGCCACCAACTTTGCTGTAAAGCAGCTTTTTAAATATTGATGGGTTTTATTTGACCATGTTTTGTCTAGTGTTTTTCCACCAGTGCTCATTAAAGAAACTGAGTTTCAATATCAATCTCACTACACGTCAATCCTTCTTGAAATATTAGTGTTAGGAATTTTTATCTCAGTTGTTGGCCTTCCATAACGAGTTGGAAAGGGCTTTTTATTTTCCAGACTTTGTGTACAGCTGGTATTTTCTTCAGAAAGGTTCGGAAAAAATTACCAGCAGTAGGGTCTAGCTTTCTTTATCGCAATTTTTATTGTGAACTTGAAAAATTAAATTAATAAATCCTTTTTCCAGAATATCTATGTTTATGTCATATTGGTCACTTGATTGTTTAAAAAAGTAGTTCATTTGTTCTGATTTCTAAAATTTATTGAAATAGAAAAGTTCACAATGTTGTCTTTTAATGCCTATAGTACCTATAATGATACCTCACTTGCATTCATTATACTACCAGTTTTTTTATTTCATTACTTTTTTTCTTGATTGGTCAAACTAGTTTTATCAGTTTAATACAATTCAGAAGAACCAACTTTTGACTTATTGATCATATTTTAGTTTTCTTATGTTTATTACTTTCTTCCTCTTATTTGTTTAGATCAATTTTTTGGGTTTTATTCCTATTTTGAGTAGGTTTATAAATATTCGTATTTTAGTCTTTTTTCATTTCTAACACATCTAATCAAGGATTTTAAGTTCTTTTCTAGGAAAGGTTTTAACCTTTAAGATTTTAACCTTTTAACCTTTAATGCATTCTACAATAGTTGTTTATGAAAATATATCTTCTTTTCAATTGAGCTTTAAATATTTTCTGATTTGCATTGTGATTTTTGTTTGACTCTTTTTTTTTTAAGTATATGCTGAAGTTTTCTACATAGCTACATACTTAGCTTCTAGTGATTTTTTCTAGCCAAATTCCACACTGAGCAGAGACTATAATCTGCCACATTTTAATCTTTTCAAATCTATTGAGGTTTGCTTTATAGCTCAATATATGACCAATTTTGCTTAACATTCCTTGTCTACTTCTATATGGATATGATATAGTTGAGTGCAGTGATATATGTGTGTCCTATTGATGAATTAATGAATCAATGTTTTCAATTGTTGTTTACTTGTTGACTCTCTTAGTTTATATCCTAATCTGCTGTCATGAATTTGTCTATTTCTTTATAAAATTTGTTAATTTTTGCTTTATATATTTTTTTGTTTGAGTTTTTGTTATAAAAACTTAATATTGTGGTATATTTTCAGAGGATTGGCCCTTTTTATTTATTATTTGCCAGACTTGTTTAGGCTTTAATTCATCTATCATATGGTTTACTCACTTTACAGTAAAATTCAATGGACTGTAGTATATTTATATAATTGCATGATAACCACTACGATGACTTAATAATATTCTTATCACTCCAGAATGAAGACACACCCATTCATGGCCACTCCCTATTCATCAACCTAGGTAACCCTTAACTTAGGTAATCACTAACCCAATGTCTGCCTATGTATTTGAACATTTCATATAAATGGCATCACATAATATGTGACATTTTGTGAGAGGTTTTTTTCATTTAGCATATATTTTCAAGATTTGTGTATGTCATGGTATAAATTAGTATTTTATATTCTTTTTTATTACCAAGCATCAACCCATTATATAAATAAATATATTTTATTTATCCATTTTCAATTGGTAGATATTTTAGTTATCATTCTGCAATTGATAAATAATAGAGTATGAACATTTGTGTTCAAATGTTATTTGGACATATGCTTTCATTTCTCTTACATGTAAATTTGTAGTGACTGTTTTATCAATGTAAAGGATCCCTTTTGATGTCTAATAATTGTTTTTGTCTAAATACTAATTTGTTAGATAATATAAGTACATAAGTTTTTTTAAAAATACATTATTTTTATGATACCTACTCTTTATTTCATCCTTTCATTTTTCTCATATTTAAAATTTAGTAATTATAAACAGGGGATAACTGTTTTTATTTTTAATCATTTCACAATTTCCTTTAAACTGAAACATTTTTACGTTTTCTAATAATTTTATATTTTAACCTACCATAATACTTTATGGTATTTTATTTAATTTGCTTTCTACATTTTGTATTGCTTTGCTTTCTATCAAATTAATATTTTGAATTTTTAATCTTCCCTTAATAGTTTATACATCATAAACTTCTCTATAAAATTTTTGGTGTTTATCCTATATTTTTATGTATTTTTCATTTATTAGATTCCATTATAAATATTTTTATCCTTTGTTTGACAGTATAAGACTTTACTTTTCCTTAAAAATAGTCTTTGCAGCTCAGTAACTTTCTAAGTTTACTTGCTTTGCATAGATGGTAAAGATTCTGAATCATCTGCATTTTTTCAATCCAAGAAGGTACATGCCCAGTAAAATCTTCTTGGATGCATTGTTTATCAAATTACATACCACTTCATTAAACATATCAGTAGGATTCTTTAAAATAATCTCCTTTTATATCTTAAAATTTTCTTACAATTTTGTAGCATGATATTCTTAATAAGATTTATAAGGCACACATCCAAGGTTACTAAAATTTATTTTCCTTCAGGGAAATCAAACGATCCCACTTTAAATCTTTTTGATGTATTGATAGGAGTCTTACATCCTTACCCTTGACTTGAATATGATCTTGAGGTAACAGTCTCTTGGCACAGACCCTAGTGTGCTACAGCACCACTATTCAATCTACAAAAAGGCTTACAGTCATTCAAATTACTAAATACTATTAGTTATTACATTGTTCACCTCATTTTTCTCGAAAAGTGAATAGTTTCTTCCTTAGCTCACATTTCTTTTCATATACTTTATCATATGCAGCCAGAAGTCAAATGACCCTTTCAACATTATACTTATTATGCTTTTAAAGTAGCTCTCTGAGTTGTTCCAAGTATATTTTCTGTCTAGCATAATCAGTAGTATTGTCAAATGTCTGGCACTACAAAACATGAGTTGCCTTTTATGTAGTTTACAATTTTCCTCACTTTTTCCTCTCTCTGCCATCATTCCTTTTCTGTTCTTCAAGCCCTTACAAAGTGCCTGATCCTAAAGCCAGTGCCATGTTTGACCTTGTTGTGGTTGTGATAGTCGTTTCCATTTTAAGAGTTTTCCAGTTTATGGTTCTTCAATTTTCACCTTAATTTCTTTTCCTTCTATACCTTAGCCTGAATATTTGGCAACATTTTTTCTAATTCAATAATTATTTATTCTTCTTTGTGTTTCATCTTTTCATAAATACATTTAAATTTTATTCATTAAATTCTTCAATTCTAAAATTGTATTTTAATCATCTGAGTAGACCTCTCTGATGGAGATCTCTATTTTGCCACAATATTTCTTATAAACTTGGTATTTATTTTAAACTTTGTGGCTGAAACATTTGATATGTGGATTACCCATCAGCCTTTATTTCAATGGGTTTCTTCCTCCTGCTCAGTTACATTTATTTTTCCCTGCTTCCTCATATATTTGAATGCTCACCATTGTGAATGATGCATTGTAGAGGCTCTGTGTGATGTTGTTTTCCTTAGAAAATATTTTACTTTCTTCCACTAGAGAGGTTACTGACAAATCACCTTGACCCAATCAAGAATTGAAATGATTCAAGTCAGAAATTTTTTTTCAGATCTGGTCTATTCTAGTTTGTCCTTTACTCCAGGGATAGGTTCTTGGCATGCTTACCATAAGCCCTCTTTTGAAATGCCCTGAAATTCAAATTTTGTCTCATGAGCAACATTTGACATTTTAGCTTTTAGCTACTGCTCTGTGCATTTTTATATAGTTCCGCTACATGCAGTTCACAATTTTGCAAATAATTTCAGGGTAAAACCTGCATCGAATTTTGGAGTCATATTTTAGAGTTCCATTTCCTATGGGATATTAGAGCTTCAAATTTTGTCTCACTTGTGACTGTGATCTCCAATGTTTATTTCCTAAAGTAAATTAAATTGGAAACTGTCACTTTTCTGCTTGGTTTCTTAGCCCCATACCAGTTACAAACCTGTAAATATTTGTTATAGTTTGGGTCTAAAATATTCCCCCCAAAGACATATTGTACTGATGACTTTGTCCCCAGTGCAACAATGTTCAGCGGCATGGTCTTGGGGAAAGTGATTAGAATAGAATGGCAATGATCTCAACCAATGATAAATTCATTAAAGAGCCCATAGCTCACAGCTATTACAAGATAAACCTTGCTGAAGACAGTGATTCATGGAGATGTGAACTTAGGGGCTACATCTTGTCCCCAACCTTTTCCTCAGTGGCTCTTTCCCTCCTACCCTGTGCCTGGCTGCCATGAGCTGAGCAGCTTGCCTCTAACACATCCTTCCACCATGATGATTCCGCTTTGCAGTGAACCCAGAAGCAATGGAACCAAGTGACCATCAACTACACCCTCTGAAACCATGAGCCAAATATATCATTCCTTCTTTAAATTGTTTTTTCTCTGATGTTTTCTCACAGCAGTAGTAAACTGACTAAGGTAATGTTCCAAAGAGAACAATGACTGGCACTATGGAACTGACCACAGTCTTTTCCTCAGAATTCTGGTCGCTCTCCAAAGCCTTCTAACACCTGTGTTATTTCTTTGTTTGTTTTACCTTTTCCAGCTATCTTAGGTGTCCAGGGAGATATAGCCCATAAAAGTGATTCCACCATTACAAAAAGCATAAGTCACATTCTTTTATAAGAGTTGCTGATGGCACATTTTATCTGAGTCCCAGCCTCATCGTTATTGACAGCCCTGTAAGTTTAAGAACATTCCCATGAAATTAAATCTAATTTGCTGCTGTCTACATGGAAATTTATAGCTGGAAAAGGCTTTATCTTTCTCACATCTCTTCACTTTGCAAGTGACACATAAATTTAGCCATGAAGTTAAGACTGGAGCCTTGGCAGCGAGGTTTCCAGTCCGAGATGTGTTTCCACACCATAAAGCCTCATGAATAATGCCAAAAACACCTTTTCAAAGTTTTATAATTTCATCCTTCAAAACCTTTGTGGGCTGGGTTAATTATTTTTAGTCACAAGGGTTTGAAAATGAATGTCCTCTTAAAGTTATGCAAAGGGTTTCTACAAATACACCAAAAATGTTAGTCAGACCAGCCTACCAAAAGAAACTATCATCTCTGGAGGTTTCATTTTTCATTCCTTAAAATAATCATCCCAAGATAAATGAATGACACTCTCTGCTGACAGAAACATATTAGAAAGAGCTGGGGGCAGAGATAATGTTTCCAAAACTGGAAAAGTGTTCCCATCCATTGGTGGAAACCTTGGGAATGAAACCAGAAAAGCTCATTAATCTAAAATGAACTGTCACACCTTAGCCCAGTTTCAGCTTAACAGTTCTGCTCGTACTTTTCCTGCTGGCACTAACAGAAGTTAAACAAAGTCATGATTCTCAGGAGGCTCAAGTATAGGAAAAGTGTCTCTAATTTAAGAAAGTGGGCCAGGCATATTGGCACATGCCTGTAATCCCAATACTCAGGAGGCTGAAGCAGGAGGATTGCTGTGAGTTCAAGGCCAGCCTGGCCTACATAGTGAATTCAAGGCCAGCCTGAACTGCATAATGAGACCCTGTCTCAAAAAGTCAAAAAAAAAAAAAAAAAAATTAAGAAAACGTGGTAAATATCTCTTTTTCTGTTTTTCTCTCTCTCTGTGTGTCTGTCTCTCTCTCTCACACACACACACAAATTTCTCCTTCTCCCTCTCTCCATCTCCCTCTCCCTCTCCTAATGCGTATGTTCACAGGCCTAGTGGAAAGAGGAAAATTTTTCAGGTGGTGTCTGCATGTTGTTTTGCTCCCCTGCTCTGTGCCTAACAGGTAACTGTTTGCCATTAAGTAACATAGGCTCCACCAGAGAACAGGGCGTGATAGTCTCTCAACAAAACCTTGGTTGAGTGAGTTTCAGCATGTCTGTCACCTGGTCAGGATGCTGTCAGGATGCTCTGTGGTGTGAATGATGTATCTAACCCAAAGACTTTTCAAGAGTCACCTATAAAAACACATGGAATTCTTCCTGGTTACACATGTGAAACCTTGTTTCCCCAGTGTTTTTATTCTTCCTGAAACTAAGTTCACTCCTTTGAGAGCTATGGAAATTTGCTTAACCAGCAAGAGAGTAATTTTATGCCATAAAAAGACAGATCCCAATATTTCCTGCCTTACAGCAAGGGAACACCTTTGGCATTAGCAGCCCTTCTGCTTAGTATATATATCATTGCCATTACACTTACAGAAAGCCAGCTAAAGGTTTTACATTGAAGTCCTGGGTATTCTGACCATGTCTTCTGGTTTAAAAGTGTATTTAATTTCATCAGTGATAATTACCGTCCACAAACACTTCATCTGCCAAGACCACTGACATCACCGGGGATTCGTATATACTCTACTTCTGGTGTTTTAAAGGAGGCCCCGGATAAGTTGCTATGTAACCAAGAAAATAAATAAATAATTTTTCTAAAACCGTAAGTTACTTGTTTAGAGGTAACAGACACAAGAGGACTTTGGAAAGAACTCCCCCACATTTTGGCATGAACAATAAACATCATTCACAAACAGGAAGAGTCAGGAGCTCTGTACAAAGACCACGTGAGGGCGGCTGTACCTAGAACTGTCAGCCAGGCATACTCTGTCTAGACTCCTTAGCCTGAAGTTTGACTTCTTTTTGTTGTTTGACCCCCTTAATGCATCTATCTCTGTTATTATAGGCCACGCGTCACATTGCTTTTGCTGATATGAAGAACATAAAACCTCACCAAATTCAGTTAAACTTTACCACCCAAATCTCCCCTTCCCTTCCCTGGTCTTTACAGTGCAGGGTCGCTTTTGGAAGTGCAGCCAGTTCTTGGGAACTATAGCATCACGATTTTGGCCTCATTTGCAACAAAATGAAGTTCTGTTCTTGGAATCGCCATCCCATTTATTTCCCCTCAGGAACACTCCTGCACTTTGTTTTCTTCAGAATTCTCCTTGTTGCCACTAAGTGAGCAATTAAAAACACTGTCGGAGAGATATAAATGTAATGTGAGAATAAAACACTGCTGTCATCTTTGGGGGCTGGATAATATTTCAGAACAACACTTTCTCAGTGTATCTTGAAAGAAAGCATTTTTTCTCGATTTCCTACAGTGACTGTAGGGTAATAATAACAAGTCAGGTACTAAAAAATAGCTTTGGGATAATTATTAAACATGTCAAAACCCACTTTTGTTCTTCCTACATGTAGAGTGGTTGTAATTCATAATAAATAATTAATATAGTCCTCATTTCCAATCCGACAGCTACCCAAGTAGTTGTCCCTCAGAACAACAGAGACAAGTCTGCAAACCTTGTCTCCATCACCAGTACACCTTGGGAGTATTTCTGAGGCTCACTTTGAAATCCATTATTTAAAGAAATACTTTCATTCTAAGACCAGAAATTGGGATGTCATTTCACAGCATGAGGTCTAGAGGCAAAAAGACAAAATAGCACACTTGAAATTTAACTTATCTCTTCCTGTGCTTTGTAGTGCTCCATAAAAGTGTGACTCCATTTAAATTTTCCAGATAATGGCCATATATAGACCAAGAATTTGAATTAATGAAAAGACAGATGGCTTGGCATATCTTCTCTCTTCCTAATATTCAACTTCCTCCAGCCATGAAAATCTTATTTTCTCAGGGAATAGGAGATGAGCCTTAAGGATCTCAACTGGCTATGGAGCCAAGGTCATTTAGGGGACAGAGGACAGCCAAGGTAAGCAATTTAGAACTCCCTAGCTGATTTTTTTTTTTAAGTCTGAGCCTGCTTTTTAAAAAATTTTTTTGCTTTCTTTGCGTGTATTTCTGTGTAATCTGATTCTAGTTATTACTTAATGAAGGACTCTTGAGGATTAGCTTTTGTTCTGCCGTCTTGCTGCAGACTGTCCGGTGCATTAGGCCAAGGCATGTCATTTAATGTTTTTCAAATTTTATTCTCTTCTATTTGGAACATGAATGATAGAGTGGTTTTTTCACTTTCAGGAATGATATGTTCACCCAAGTGTGTTGAATCTCACATAATTATTTTACTAGCAGTATAAATAAACAGATTCAAAAAGAAATTACACATTGCACAAACAATAAACTTGAAACATTAATAAATCAAAGTCATATAGCTGAGAATAGCTGTCTTTGTCCCTTTGGGGGCCTTAATATAGAACATGACAAATAAATAAGAATTCAATAATCTAGTAACTTCAGTAGTACATGGCATTAGAAAAGCTATGTCTTCTAAAATGTATGTATCCTATAGTATTTGTTTAGTCCTCAGTTCTTGCTCCTGGAGTCGCAGAACCATTATCTCCTGTGAAATTAACACTGTGGACTGCATTGTGTGGCAAGGGTCTTGTTCTTCTGTTGTATGAAGTTACTAAGACCCGGACCTGGGCCTCAGATGGAACTAATGATACTTCCTAGAATTTTAAAGACCATGTCTAGGCAGATTTGTATTCTAGAAATAGCACTCACCCTAACCTGCCTCGGGAATCACACAAAATTCCTGGCAAAGCTGGGTTTGTGGAAGGCAGAGCAACAGTGTAGGTTATCAGCAGACAGGCAAAGGGAGAAACATGGGGATTGAGCCCAGGACACATTCTGCTTCTCAGTCCTTCCCCAGGAATGTCTTTCAAATAATCTTATGGGTTATGGCAAATGTAATTTCTGTCACAAGAGAAAGAAAGCAAAAGGGGAGTGAAGAAGAAAGATAACTATTTTTAAAAAATATTTTTAATGTGTAAGACTCTGCTAGATGCTGAAGGAATCTAGCACAGAGAAAAGAGGTAAAAAAAAAAAAAAAGGAATGTAACTTTGCATCTCTCCCAGTCCAATTGTTTGAGCTGTGTGTGCTCATGACAGTTACAAGAGAGTGTGATAGATTCTATGGAGCTGCATGGTGCTATCCAAATGAATTGAAGAGTAAAGTGACATATTGTTGCCATTAAGATCCTGAGTTTGAAATTCCAACTCAACCTTAACTTTGCCTCTTGTTATGTGTGTGCCCTTCGAAGATTATCATAATTACCAAATTTCTTTTTGTGCTTTAGAGTCTTCATCTGTGGCTTGGGAGTGGCCTGGGGAAAGAATGATCCTAAGAACTAAACAAAATAATGTTTGTAAATGTTTATGTAGGGCTTGGAATACAGCAAGCACTTAGCAAAAATTATTAACCCTTTTTACTACTTTTTCCACTTCAAAGATGACTAAACAACCCCAGAAGTCTGTGTTTTACTCAAGTTTGCAGAGGCTTAAAGGTAGTAAGGGGAAGACTTGAGCTTCCGTGTGATTCCAAGTATAGTTCTCTGCTCAGTGTTCATGGGTGAGGCATGAGGTGACGCACTCAAGTGTGGCGTCTAGAGACAAGCACTGCTGTATTCCTGTGCTTTCCTTTGCCACAAGCACCCTTGCGTATGAACCTCCTCGGCGCTCCAGAAAATCACAGGCTGTGTCCTCCGTGGAATCTCTCTTTTGTCTGTCCATGAAAGAACAAAACTTGAGAGCAGCCAAGTGAATCAGAAAGTAAAATAATTGTTTTTTCTACCCATCATCTATATTCTAAATGAGGGCCCGTGTGTGGAATCTCACTGAAAGCCAACAGTTTTTCTTTTTCATTCATTCAAGAATCCAAAGAACTTTGTAAAGCTCACTGTTCACATGATAGGCACTAAATCAAACCTTAAGGACACAACTCTGAATAAGATAAAGTCTCTGGCTATATTGAGCTTAGATTCTATTAAGGGAGTGAAAAAATGAACTTGTGAGCGAAAATCTGTTCTGCATTTCAAAGCAGAATAGGGGGAAGGCTGGCTTGGAATGAACATTTAACCTCAGAAGGAATGACTCTGAGCACAATGAGAAAATGGAGCCAGATTTAGGTTTGCAGAGGGCAAACAGTGTCCGAAAGAAAAATACTGGCTACAAGGAGCCAAGAACCACCACTGGGAGTGGGGTGTTGTGACTGTTAGTGGTACAAAATGGA
>NW_004955430.1:21793002-21795802 GCF_000276665.1 Chinchilla lanigera
CTATAACAATATTGGAGAAGTGATTCTAAGATCTAGCATTGTTTTGCCTGTTTCTTGAAAATCTAAGTGACACTAATCCAGTACTGTCCATGCTAAATTATTTTAAGAAAGAGATACTCTGACTATCTACAAATCAGCAGCCCTATTTTTGATTCAAGTTTGTGACCTTCTCTCCTCTTGTCCTCCTCTCTCTCCCTTTTGCTCTCTTTCTTTTCCCCTCTCAAACACATAGATTTTGGAGGACATCTACAAATGACCCTTTTGCCAGGAGCAAAGATAAGTTGTAAGGCAAGCTCCATTATAGACCCTCCATTGGTTTTATTGATGGAGCAAGTGTTCAAAGAGCAGGAGTGATTGTCACATACAATCACTCAGTGAGTAAGTACATGTGTGGGAAAGAAAATACCTGGCCACCACGAAACTAAATCTTCTAAATTGCTACTGTCTTTGGCTCCATTTTGAAGAGTAAACCAGAGAAACTGGCAATATCCAACCATTGATTTATGGCTTTTATGGACTTTCAAAAGCTGTTCAAACCACAGGCATCTAGCATTAACTGCTACAGGGATAAATCTGGTCAAGTACTCAGTTGGTCTCAAGAAAACCATCTTGGTAACAAATGAAGGGCATGTTTCACCTCAAACTGAAGTAATAACATGGTGCTGACGTTACTCTTCACAGATCTTCTTTCTTAAAGTTATTAAATTTTTCTTCCACTGAAATACAAGATATTTACCTGTATTGTTCTAAAATAATTTTAAAGCAAGAGACTTCAGACAGACAGAAGGTGTCCATGAAAAGTTTAAAGGACTTGATCAGGCCCTTTAAACTTTTAAATTTATCTGCAAGTGCATTTTTAAGCTACAAAGGCCTATAGCTTCAAATGCTTAAGAATGTGCGTAACTTCAAAGAAGTAAGAGCCACAATCTTAAACAGTTTAAGTGTAATTTTCTTCTTTCTCCCACTTTTAATTTTCAAATCTTAGACATAGGTTTCATCTGGTGAAGGCAGCAAAACTTATTCTGTTCCTACAGAAATAAATTTTACCTAAATAATTTTCAGTGATATAAATACACATTCTTTATCTTGTATCCAAGGCAAGAAACAAGGCATAGGCAATAGAGCAGCACATGGAGAAAAAATATCTGCTGAAGTATGTAATGCCAGTTGATGGATTGCGGGATGTTTTGCTTTCAAGACGGTTGTAAAATGTGTGTTTGGGGTATGTGTACCCTGTTTGGAGACACTCCCCTAGTCCTTAATACAGAGTGCTTCTAATTATATGACCTTTAGAAAAAGCAAAAGCTGTGAATCAGTGTTTGGATACTGCCAGTTTCCCTGATTTATTGCATCAAATGGTGTCAGAGTTTAACAGTTGAATGGATTTATTTTCTCTATAACCTTGTGGTTCTTTCCTCACATACACACTTATAAACACACCTGTCCTGTGAATGATGGCATGTGCCAGCCCTAGTGGAGAGGATGGGACTTGCTAAACCCACCAAGCTGTGCAGAAGTAATTCAAATATCTGTTTACTGTCCTTGGGAAACTGAATTCAACCTGAGAGATTAAATGTTCCATTTAGACTTCAGTTTTCCCTTCATAAGAAGATTATTTATTCTTATGTGTCTTTTGACCTAGTGGAAGAAATACCGACAGGTTGATGGGAAATGTCTTTAGTGATAGTTCAACTTTCCACCCCAAGGTATTATTTTTAACTTGAATTAACTGGGTGGAAAATAAGAAGAGCATCTCCTGTTTGAGACATAGAAACTACTCTACATTATTAGAATAGAAATGAATTTTCTCATTCATTCAAATCCTGAGAGGGGAAGTAAGTCTCAAACTAAAGAAGCTAAGAATTCTTTTCCTCTCTTACTAAGCCCAAGGGAAAGTTGTTAGCATGTCTCAAAAACAGAGTAGAAATGACTGAAGCAACCAAGTGGAGACTACTCAGGCTGACTCCTGAAACACCAAGGTGTACCAAAGCTCAGAGCCAGAGAAGCAAAGAATCACTTGGCAGAAACCCAAAACTTTGTCTAGGATTTAATCACATTTTTGACATTGTACTTTCCTGCTTTGCTTGCCCAAACCTTGGTTGTAACTGCTCTTTGGGGAATTCATAGAGATACCTATCCTCACTGATAGGGCGAAACAGTATTGAGGAAGCAGACACGAAACAGATATCTAATAAAGTTGATAAGTGAAAATCATGCCAGAATCATACAACATGGAGACAATCCTGACATTTTCAGACACACTTGGAGAGTGGGTAAAACAAAAGACCAAGCCTTCCACAGTCACTCAGGATGACAACTTAAATAGTTGATATTTGGACATAAAAAGAAAAAGAGATCATAGCAAATTTGGTTACATGCACATGGGCTGGAAAAAGAAGTACAAGGAAGGCTTTAGGGTTTAGTTGTTAATAAGAACAGATACCATTTCCCAAAGGCCTTCCCACTGTACATCATGCACACTGTACAACCCATCTCACTCCTGAGAGCTAGTTTCCAATTGACAGAAAACAGTCCACTGTTGTTGGCTCTCTCATTTTAAGTTTCTAAAACCTGACTCTGATGAACTCATGCAATCCCAAATAGGACCTAGGTATTCTTTGAAGTGAGACATACTAGATTCCAAATTCTTTCTCTGTCACTTATTATATCATACTTTGGATGATATAATTAACTTACTCAATTGCCAGTTTTTCTTTCTTTACAGTAAAAGTGTTATACATTAATTGTGTTGGTTAAATGAAATAACACGAATAGCCCTAAAAATATACATGTCCTTTCC
>NW_004955430.1:21795990-21918773 GCF_000276665.1 Chinchilla lanigera
TATAAACCCTAAATACTTCTCTCCAAAATTCACACTTTCACCCCAAACCAACTCTCTCATCACCACCTTCTGCCCTTCTTTTCAGCTGTTGGGTTCTGATTCTTACTCCATTAGCCACATTTGCTTTTTCTTTATTTTGTACCTCCCTAAAATATGTAAGATTTCAATTCATCTGCTGTCCTATTTGCTTGAAAATGGCCCAGTAACACTGAAAGACCTTGATTAACTTTTGCTTTTAGATAGATTAGCCTTCTTATTTTACTACCACAGTCACACAGCCTTACAGAGGCAACCAAGCCTCCCTGTCCCAGAACATGTGGTGGCTTCTGTGGTACCTATTCCCATGTTTCCCAGCCTTATACAACCGTGGACTCCATTTACTTTATCTTCAGTTGTCTCATTGTATTTTATCTTCAGCATGTAAACAGTACTCAGCAAATAGTGCTTTCTTGATAAATACTATTTTAAAAATTAATTTTAAAAATCTAGTACAATAGCCTAGAATAGGAGCTAATCAAATGTTAAGGAAAACACACTGAAATACAGTGTGTCCAAAAGGGATACACTCATTCTGGACCTGGGTTCTCAATACACTTGTAAAACAATGAGGAAAAAACCTCCCTATGAGGATGAGTTGTGGAAGATGCTTATCCTGAAAAAGACAAGATGCAAAAAAGAACATGACTGATTGCTGTCTTCAAATATTTAAATGTGAATCACATATGAAGGAGTTAGACTTGGTTTCTATGACACAGAAATCTCAGACTTGAGCCAAAGTGTGTAAAACTAAGAAGTACTTGGGCTACAGTAGGAAACCAATGATAAAATTATCTATCTAGATAGAAGGGAAAGCTTTATAACAAATTTATTAGGAGGTAGGGAGTTGCCTATCCCATGCCTTGTGCATCCAGAGTCAACATTATTGACTGCTGCTGGGCATGGTGGCACATGCCTGTAATCCCAGCAGTTGGGAGGTTGAGGTAGGAGGATTGTTGTGAATTTGAGGCCAGCCTGGGCTACAAAGTGAGCTCAAAGCCAGCTTGAACTGCAAGTAAGACCCTGTCTCAAAAAGACAAAAAAAAATTATTGAGATAAAGGTTTAAGAACAAGAAAAATTTTCATATGAAAATGTTTGTACTTCAACCTCAAAAGTCTACAGTTATAAAGAAATGTCATGTGACGGGAGTTACTCATTTTTAATTCAATCTGTTTCTGTCATTTCCTGGTTATTAAACTAAGAGTCCTATCCAGGGATATTTACTGGCCAAAATTGCAACTTTAAGAAGAAGTCACTGGAGTTTGTAACTATTGAGACAGGAAATACATGTGAATCTTAACATCAGTATCTACCATACCAGGCAACCATCCCCTTCTTTCTTCCTGAATAGAACACTGAAAGATAAAATTGGGTGAGAGACTTAGCCAAATATGTTGCCCATATGATGCCCTGCTTTTATTTTCCAAACAGAAATGTAATAATGGTCTTCAGGGTCTATGTCCTCAATATTCATTGATAATTTGAAGAAAGTTGAAGTAGGAACGCTTTTCAATAATTTACATAGCAGGTTAAAAAGGGCCTATGTTATCATTTTCAGTTATTTCTCCTTTGAGAACATTTTCTGAGTTGATACAAAAACACCAAATTAGAAAAAAAAATTATAACTAATCCAACTTAGAAAAGTACTTTCCATAAGTAAAACGATAATTTTCATTCGGTATGAGTGTGCCACTGAGAAGTGCTGCTGAGGAAGTAAATATTCTCAGCTGGCAGATAGTAGATGTGTATTCTGTGATTGTATAATCTCTGGAAATTAAGTTGCTTTCTCTTGATTCATGAGAATGGTTATGTGTTAACAGAGAGGGTGAAAGGTCTATGTTTATCCAAAATTATGGGTCCCTGGGCCCTTCAGAGTCCCCATTAGTAAATAAATCTTCCAAATGGAAAACCAAGCAATTTGCAAAAGCCATTCTTTTTGTTTGTTTTTAATTTTAAATGGAATAAGAAACAATAATGATAATAATAATAATGATACAGAATTTCAAAACAAGATGATAGGAAATGACCAATGGCTGTTATATTGCATATTGTTATCTTCAAAGTAGTTGCTCAGATTACCAGATATAGGCATGCAAAGTTGATCAAACAATTAGGCATTAACTGTTCCTTTCAACAAACCAATAGAAATTAGTAGTAAAATTATAGTAGCTGTCTTATGTATACTGAGATGGAAGAAAATAAGGAAGGCAAAAGCCATTCTTATACAGCATAAACTGACCAAAATAACTTACACAGAATTGCTCAATACACTGTACTGCAAATTGCAGATGACACACATGAAGCCACTCTGGGATGCCTTACACCAGTATGAAATTTTGTGATTTATAAAGGATTGTTAGAAGAGCTCCAGCTAGGGAAATGCTGCAGCACAGCTAGAGGGGTCCCAAGGTATCCTGAAGACTAGAGTGCTTCTCTTAGAAGTCCTTCATGCTTGACAGCTGCTAGGTGTGTTCTGTCATAATCTTCCAAATGTTCCATGGCTCCCTTTCATTTCATGGTTTCATTACTAATGCTGACTTTTTTAATCATTCATAGCTTGAAGGCCTAAGGAATTTGCTCTCAAGTCTGCTGGTGAATGTTAATCCTTTGTTGGTGAGTGACAATTAAGAGTCACTCAGAAGTCTAAGAGGCCAAGAAAATCCGGGGGAAGCAAAGATAGAATTTTTTGTCTCTGTAGAACAGCAAATATTAAAGAGAAAAAGAGCTTATGTGACTGTTCTATGGACCAGCTGCCATTTTCTTGACCTCAACAAAATCTTTTCAGAAAGCGCACTTGTTCTGGAACTAAAAACTTCTTTTCACTCTCACAAAGCCCTATTTCCCGACCATCATGAATGCATTCTTATGACATGTATAGCTCTTGGTCTTGGAATGAAATTATTGGGTGACAATAATATCACTGTTGTTCTAATGAATCAAAGAACCTCTTCATGAGAAAGCTCATTTTCATAGGCTTACTAGTGCAGCAGAACAAGGCCATAAACCATACTGAGGTACCCTTTCATCAGGGCCTAATTCTATCCAAGATCACTAGAAATTTCTCTATAGAGAAAAAAACCAGTAAAAGTCATTTTAAGTCAGGAACTCTGAAATTTCTGAAGCAAAAGGGATATTAAAAACTAAGTTCATGGTTAAAAGATGTATGTACAACATATAATGTGTTTTAGGGAATAAGAGGGCCAAATTTTTCCATTTGTAAAAGGATAACTGATAGAAGTATATGTCTATAATTTCATTTTCTGTTGTCTTTTTTAAAAATGGTTACTTTTTTTTAGTTTGAAATACTATCAGATGAATATAACTTAAAAATTAGTACAAAAGCTTGCCGTATTTCTTTCAGTTTATAACACAAATTAAAATTTTACCATACTAGCTTTATCACTGTGTCTTCTCATAGCTGGAAGATAGATAGATAGATAGATAGATGATAGATAGATAGATAGATAGATAGATAGATAGATAGATAGATAGATAGATATAGACAATAGACACCTGATAAATATAGATATATATGTAGATATTAAAATGATTCTTTGGGAATATATTGCAGACATGCCCTTTTTCTTAAATATTTATGTGTGAATTTCTAATAATATGATTTTCTCTTTACATAGTCAAAATACAAATATCAAAGTCAGAAAAATCGCTTTGATACAATAATACTATCAGATTACCTATCCAAATCTTGCCAGTTGTGCCAACAATGCACTTTCCAGTCAAAGAAAAAATAGTTTCTATCACTCCAAAATGACACATTGCATTTCTTTATCCTTCTCCTTCAATCTTGATCTGGATAAGTTTCCTTTTTTTCTTACGTGTGTTCTTGATATATTTGAAGGTTCCAGATTATTTGTTATTTTGTGAATAGTTCTTCATTGTGTGTTTGTGTGATGTTTTCCATAATTATGTTCAGTTATTTATTTTTGGTAAAATAGCTCAGGATTCTTGTGGCATTTCCTTGTTTTGGAAATATTTTATTCCGCAGGACTTTGTGATGGTGCCCACATGAATTTTCTCATACCTCACTGACTATTGCTTCTGTGTTATATTTAGAAATGTCACAGAAGCTCGGGCTCCTGCTGCCTGCCTTCTCCCCCGCCCACATTCTCACTGCTTGCCCAATCTCCTGGAAATAGTAGCATCGCACTGTGCTCTTTCTCCCTCTACTCCAGACTCAAACACACAAATTTGTAACCTGGCTAAAACCAAACTATTGGTTATTTCCCAGTGAAATTTACTACGAGACTCCAAGTTAAGACCTAAAAAGGAAGAGAAATTCAGGCAAAAATGGGTAGGTGATTTCAAGACAACAACATGCAGTATAACAACCATTGCTGAATCCCTACTATCTTGATCAATGAAAGTCTGTATCATTTCTAATTTTTTATTAGTTTTATTCTCTTTAACTGTTTAATCAGTCTTGCAATCTTACATGTGGTAGTCTGAGCAACTTCCTTGAAAATAACAATAGGCAATATAACAACTATTGTTAACTTCTCATCACCTTGTTTTGAAATTCTGAATCTTTTTTAATTGTTTTTGTGTTGTTTTGTTTTTGTCTTTGTTGTTGTTTTTTTTGTTTTCTTTGCTCTTTAAAATAAAAAAAAAAAAAAGAGAGAGATGTGAGTAAGGAATGTTCCAAGTACATGTTCCATGAACTACATTCACGTGGGCTACGTTCTCTAAGACTATTACAGATAACTGAAAAGTTGACAATGACCTCAGAAAATCTAGTCTGATATTGCATGATGTAATCAGCTCTTCTATAGCAGTTATAATGCATAGTTGTTACAGTTGCAATCATGAGAAATTTTCCTCTACAAAAAGTTGTGTTGCAAAGACAATTAATTTAACTGAGCAAGCTAAGATTTCATATGTATCTCTGAATCATCTAAAAGGCATATTGTTTTAAAAGTGAACCTAATCGAGATCAGGTTGCAAAAATGCACACAACTGCAACACAATCTAAAATTACTGATATTGAACAAAGGACTGCAATGAAATGTAAGCAGAGAGCTACACCAAACTGCTGTGGATTTCTATGACTCCTGCAGTGTTTTATTCCTATGCACACAGTTAGTGACCAAGCTATAATTAATAATAGTCTGTATAATACAGATTGTGTGCCTGACTCAATTGATTACATTACACATAATTTACCTAAAGGAGCAAAAACCGTTGAAATATCTGTAATTAGCTTCTGCTCCAATGCTCTTGCTGACAAAAAGATTGTTGTCTCCCAAAGCAGTTAATTTCAAATTATCCATATTTCTGATAACTTCTTTATATTAAATCAAGCACTATCACCCTATAATTTTTACCCATTGATTTTAAGTTCAGTCATCTGTCTTACTTTTTTTGTACATGCCATGGCTTAGAAATTTTTGTGTTCCCTCTTTGTTTGCTTTATCTAACTTAGGTAAATATAATCCTGATCGGTAAATACATTCTCAATATAAATGTAGAGAAAGAGTGAGGGCTTGCTATTTGTGCACTGAACCAGAACAAATTTAAGTGTCAGTCTAGAGCAGTGACATTAGTCTTCCTGTCTTCCAGGCTCTTCCTTGGACCCTATTCTCCTGGTGATAAATGCCCGCTCCATGTCTGTAGTATGCATAGTGCAATCTTTGCCTAACCTTCACCGCAGTTAAAGTGTGATCTACAACCAAGTACTCGGATGACAATAGAAAAATGAATTGGCTTAGCTCTAAACTATTACTTCATCTTGTTATTAAGATTTCAAATCCAATAGTTCTCTTCATTTTGGAAGCTACTGTGGCTTTCCCATTCTTATTGCACATCAGGATCTCCACTCTCATGTTTTCACTTTCTCCAAGAAAAATCTGTTATTCCAGAAGCTGGGAGGCAGTTTCTTACCCAGAAGATTTCAAAATCATATGCAATTGTTCTGGCCAACAAATAAATAGATCGTCTTCTTTATTTAACAGCTTTACTGCGGCATAATTGACATGAATACTTAAAGTGTATGATTTGTAAACATATACATTATGGCCCAAAATTTCCCTGTGCCCCTTTCAAATGTCCCCTTTTCATGCTTTCTTGCTCTCCTTCCATACCCAAGCAACTACTGAGATGCTTTGTCACTATAGATCTGTTTGCCTTTCAGGAGTCAGATTGGAGAGCATGTTCTCTTTTCATCTGCATTCTTCCACTACACATAATTATTTGGAAATTCATTGACGTTGCATCTATCACTACTCATTTGTTTGGATTATTCACCATTCAACTTCCTGGACATACCCTAATATTTCTATTCATTCATCTACTAGTTGGTCTGTTAATGTAATCTAATAATATAATCTAACAGTCGGTTCTGTTGCTAGCTATTAGATATGACAAAATGAATAGAGAGTTCTTCCCACTTTTTGAATGAATAGCTGTCAACAATTATGCTTCCATTTGATCTTCCAAAATTCAGCCAATTCTGCTAGTTTAAAAGTCTTTCTTTCATAAATATTTAGAACAAGCTCCCCAACAGTCTATGCCTTTAAGGAACACCAGACATCACCACATTCACATGTATCCACTGCATACATCGTAGACTATTCCTTCCTTTGAATTTTCTGATCTCTGAAGAAATATTTGTCCCATAGTTTGTGGAAGCTATTTTCTCTTTGGCCTTTGGCCACAAAGTTCTGTAGCATCCACACCATATGCATTTTTGCTCCTAACAGATCTAGTGTTCCTCATGGAAGAAGACTCCCAGTAATCCACTTTAGTGTTCCAGAATTTTTCAAAATGAATATTTCCTTAGATTCCCACCCTGAATCTTTCTCTAAGTATAGGAAGCATCAAAGAGAAGAGATTCACCAATCATCTCTATTGTATCAAATTCCCAAATTTTAACGAATATCTTCTAATAGTTCTTATTTCTGCTATACTTTCTTTTGTTTTCCACTTTTTATCCTCCTTTCTCAGACCCAAATCCCTTGTTAGGCCAAAGTTGCATGTAGAGTAATGAGAATAAGTTCCAATAAGTTCAATCTCATAAGTTCCATGGTAATTGATACGATACTATGAATGAAATAATTGAACCACCACAGCCCAAGATAACGCCTGCAGAGCACCACTGCATTGAGCAAGTGTCATCCACTTTAAGATTAAAAAGAGTCTCAACATTAATACAGCTTGTTGATCTTCCTAGATCAACCCCACACATCAGATGATATACCCAGAAACTGAAGAATAAGAAACAATACATGGAAATTAGAGATAGAACTGACCTGAGTTTAAAATTTAAATATTTACTAACGTCTTATGCAGAACTCTTTAGATTAGAAGATGCTTAAATCTAACTGAAATGGGCTTCATAAGGAACAATAATTTATAGGCTTTTATAATTAAAAGGTTCAAGTATACATGGCATGAGTTGACTCCAGACATCACCACGTGTCACTTCCAATCTCCTTTTCTTCTGTGCTAGCTTCATTCCACAGTCCGCATCACCCTCCTGGGGGCAAGACGGCCATCACCTTGCTCAAAGAACACAAACTTTCCTATTGTTAAAATAAATATATATAACTTAGCATCTCAAGATATAGCACTTAGCACTTTATTGTCTCAGCTCCAAAGTGACCCTTCAGTTCCCTTTAAGAAAAAGAGGTTTCTCTTCCTGTTTCTAAGACACATGGCTTTTTCTTACTCCCAAGGTGCTGGACAGAGCTCACCCTCCTCAGAGAGCTTCCCAGCAGTGATGTCTATGAAATAAAACGCTTTAGAAGGACTCCTAGACAGTTCCATGAGCTCACCAGCAGCCTCATCAGAGCGACACCACAGCTCATTTCCTATCGTCTCCCTGTGAGCAGCTTCCCAGCCTTCCTAGTGCGCTCAGCAGCAACTTCATCCCGCACCACACTCTTCTTTAACTTATTTTCCAGCAAGTTCGACAGCAGCTCCTACACACAGCTTCCTAGTACCTTTCCCTGCTATCCTAACAAGTGATTCTCTACCTACTCACCATGTACCACTAACTTTGAACCAGCTCTTAACTGAGCGAGCATTCAGGGGCTGGCTACCATCTTAACCTCTCCAACAGGATCTGAGCCCCAGTCTTTTTTATGTTAGTAAGTTTATTGGTACATTTTAGTTATACGTAATGATCATATTCATCACAGAGAATTTGTACCCATGCAAATATATTTTGATACATCTTTTTTTTCCCCAATCTGCTCATGAGTCCTAGCCTTTGGAAGAATTTCCCACCTTCCATGTTTATTTTTTTGCTGCATATTCTTCTTCAGTCCTAGAATATTCTTTAGATTTCTCTTTAGCTCTTTTATGGTTAATTTACTATAAGGCATTGCTAACTCTTTACAATAGATCATGTAGTGGTTGATTGATTATATCAACTTGAGAAGTTTAGAAGCATAACTAAGCTTGGCTCAGCAATTCTATACCCTAGAATTCTATACCCTAGGGTGTAGAGGAGCCACGCTAGGGTGGGTCATCACCTAGGTAATATAAAAGGGAAATGAAGGAGGACAGCAGTACTTCCATTCCTTTTGGAGGAGCTCCAGTCTTCACCTTCAGCTTTGACTTCATCTCCTGACTTCTAGTGCAGACTCTTTGGCTTCCTCCTTGGGTCCTTCAGCCTTCCATCACAGACTCATCAGCCTCCTGACTCTTCGGCTTCCACCTTGGATCCTTCAGCCTTCCCTCGCAGACTTGTCAGCCTCCTGGCACGGACTTGCATGGAACTCTGCAGTGAACTCCAGACGCTGGACTGATTCCTTCAGTCTTCAGTGTGCAGACACCCTCTGCACACTTCCCCATACAACTCTCTGGCTGACCATCATAAGCCAATCTTGTAATTTCTTATAATTTGTACATCTTGTGTTATATCTGTTTCTCCCGTAAAACACTGACTGATACAGATCAATTATTCAAATTACCATGTGTTTCTATTTTCTGATTGAATTCTGACTGATATACCAGAAAGTGTTTATTTGTTTGAATTCAACAAACTTTGTCATAGGCAGATTGCAAAACTAAAATTCATAACCAATGAAATGCTCATTAAGGTCATTGGCCAAGCATATGTTCATGTCCACACTTAGAACTATGGGGTATGGTGAGAGACATCTAGACCATGTGGCTGAAATAAATAATGGTATTTTCCTGAAAGTTAATTATGAGGAATTGGTTTTGGGGAAGAACAACCAGAATAGTACATCTAAAAGAGCACATTCTTAAGCCTGGCAGAGCTGATGGACTTTACAGTAGACCTCAAGGTAAAGCAGACATTTTAAAATATAATGCTATAAGAATACAGTTGAAAAGAGTAATATAAGCCTCACAAGGAGCAATCTAGATCAGAAAGGAAGCCTTTCTTTAACATCCAGAATTGAGATTTCTAGCATATTTTTACTGAGAAGTCACCAAGGGACCAAAGCAAGATATAATCTTACTTACACAGTAAAAAGGATATATTGCTTATATAAATAAAAATTCAGAATTAGGACAAAATTTAAGCACTACTTAATCTTTCAGCTTAACAGTTGCATAACTAATACAGGTCTTGTTATTTTCTGGTCAGCTTTCAACAGTGTTGACTTCATGCAGAGCTTGCCTCCCTCTTATTTCCCAAATGGCTCCCAGTAGCTCCCTGAGTCATTGGCTGCCATCTCTCCTTGCAGAAAGAAAATGAGAGTATCTCGGTCTTAGATTTCTCTGCAACAGTCCCAGCATTTGTTTTGAGAGGACTATTTTATGTGTCCATGAACCGTTAACTGAGTCCAGGGGCAGGGAAGACACTAATTAATTTAGTCTGTATTATACCTTCCATTCTTAAAGTCAACAAAGCAAATTTTGGAAAGATGTAAAGATGTAGAACACAGATTAAAACCCACAAACAGATGTACCCTGCAAGAAATAATCTCTTCTTCACCGCATTCTCAAAACAACTTCTAACTAAACCCCCATTACAGTTTATAGTGTTAGCTTTTCCATGTCTACCTCCTCTATTAGACAGTGGGTAGTTATGGGAAATAAGAAAACAATATTTTTCAAGTAACTTTAAAATATCTGAGTTTGTAGATATGTTATAAATCTACACTACATAAAATCCAGAAAGAGGGGGAGGGAAGGAAGAATAGGAGAAAGCAAAAGAGAAAAATTCAAGTAGCACCAAATCTCAGCCTCCTTTTAAAATCATAGAAGAATGTAAAGAGAGAAGAGAATAAAAAGGAAGAAAAGAGAAAGTGAAAAAAGGTCGAGAAATAGGAGAAAATAATCACTAACAGAATTGGTGGGAGTTTTATCTTTCTCTTTTTCCCTTTGGAAGACTTTATAAGAGATTTTAAAAATCCAGACCACAGAGAATGCACAAGAACCTCATGTTTAATGGAACACAGTACCCTATGGCAGCCTGGCAAATCATGGAACGAATGAGTGCCATCACACTGAAGTACAGCAGGAAATAAAATCTGTCGATACTTCCAGCCACGCTCCCTCCTCATGTACCAGGATATACAGTGTCTTTCCTCAGAGCTCAGAACTCCTAAGTCCTGAATTGACGCTGAGAGGTGTGCCGGGTTTTATTAATGAACAAATAAAAAGCAATGAGGAAAGCTGATTATGGCCATGGATCCAAGCCTCTTCCTCCTTTACCATAAATAAAGTGAACATTTTGATGTCTATTTGATTAATCCATTTATCTATTCCTTACTTCTGAGCTCAGAAAGCCAGAAAAAAACTGTTATTTATTGTTTCATAAGATTCTCAATTAGCAAATCAACTGGGAACCTTGATAGATAGTTGTAAGCACTGATACTCAGCAAGTGAAATAGTCCAGGGAACCTTGGAGACAAGAAGGTTATTGGTTCAATCAGGGCAGCAAGATTAGACTATAATCTTCAGTGTTTCATAAACTCAAGCCTCTCTTGCTTTTCATTTTGGCAATTTGTAGCAGCTTTTATAGTGTTTAAACAGGCATAGGCTGGGGACAAATGGGGCTCTACAAATCACCCCAAAGTGGTCTTACAGGTACAAAATGTCTTTAGCAAGGATTATTCCAAATTCAGTCAAATGTACAAATATGCAATGAAGACCTACTGTTTAAAGGCACTGCTCTACATTTCCAGAATATATCGGTGGATAAAAAATAGAAGAAGACAAAAAGATTAGCAATTTCAGAGTTTGGAGGAGCATTTTCAATATAAAAATATCTCGGTCAGAACAGAAGGTAATATTAAAGCAAAACCAGAAGGTGCAATGTACAGACAGACATGTCTGAAAGCAGTAGAGTAGAACATTCCAGGTCTAAGAAATGCCTTTCTAAAAATGCTATTTTCAATAAGAGAGGTGGAGGTAACTGGGAAAGAGTGAACCAACAAGAGTCCTGGACAGCCAGGGAAGTAAGAGGGAGAAGAATAGTGATGTGCTACAGTTGTGCAGATTGTGCCTAGAGATGGGGAATCATTCAAGGCCTTCATGATCTGATGTAATGTTATGAAAATATTTTTGTCTGCTGTATAATAGTGGACTGTATAATCCAGAATGGAAGCAGGGCAACTGCCAGGTAGGAGACAGCTATGTTTTTTCCAGATGGGAGATGGTACTTTGGACCAAGGTCACTCATGTGAAGGCACTAAGAGAAGGTCAATTCTGGAATATCTTTTAAATGAAAGTCAATAGAATTTCCAGACCACTAGGACATAGATGAGGGAGAAAGAAAAGAAAAAGTCAAGAGTAACCTGAAGGTTTTCACCTGAAAATTCCAAAGAATAGACTTGCCATTTCACAATGTAAAGTAGGATTTGTGGAGGAAATTCAGAAATCTAATTTTGAATGTGTTAAGTCTGTGAAGTTTACTAGAGGATTAGGTAGAGTTAAACATATGATTCTAGAGTCTATGGGAAAGACTGCAAAAGGAGATACAGGTCTGAGGGTCATCAACGTATTTTGTTTTCTTTTGTTTTGGTTTGTTTGGTTGTTTTCTAGTACCGGGAATCGAACTCATGACCTTGCGCTTGTCAGGCAGGCGCTGGGCCGCTGAGCTAAATCCCCAGCCCCAGTCATCAGCATATTGATGGCAACTCAAACCATGAGAAGACTGAGGATTAAATATAGGTAGAGAAAGAAGAAAAACACACTCAAAGACTGATCAAACTCAGTGTTTCAAGGAGAAAAGTAGATCGTTTGTTTCAGGTGAAACTTATATCTCACAAAAAGCTGACCATCTGTTTACAGATCTTTTAGTAGGCTAAATAGATTTATGCTACATGAGTTTATTCTCAGCTGGAATTATAAACCAGAAGATTTTTATCTCTAGAATTGTATTTCAGATATACGGGGAGAGAGAGAGAAAGAGAGAGAAGAAATATAGAGATAGAGAGAGATGATGGAGATGGAGATGGAGATAGAGATAGAGATAGAAATAGAGATAGAGATGGATAGAGATACACAGATATGGATATATTATGAGGTAGGCTGCACCAAATTCTTCTCATCTTGTTTTCAAATACATGTAGAACAAAGGAAAGATTGTGAGACTGTGTCCGTATCTCCTATGTCCACGCTTTTAGAGTCTCCTACCTTCTGAAGCTCTAGAGCATAAAACTATGCCTGATGTCAAGGTATCAACAGGGCCATGACCTCCCTGCAGACTCTAGGGAAGAATCCTTCCTGGCCTTTTCTTAGCTTTTGCTGGCTCCTGGATATCCTTCCTGTTTCTCAGCTTCTGCCCGCAGCACTCTAATTCCTGCTTCCCTTTTCCCATGATCTTCTCTGTCTCTACATATTCTCCCTTTCTAGCTCTTGTAAGGACACCCTTTCTTGAATTTAGAGACATTTCTCTCCTAGTTCAAGTTTATTTTATCTTGAGGTTCTTATCTTAATAGCGTCTGCAAATATCTTTATACCAAATGAGGCCACATTTTGAGGTTCTCCAGTGGACGTATTTTTTGGAGATCACTTCTCAATCTTCTACATATAATTTCATCAGGATAATAGGATTAAACCAAGGTCATTTCTGGGAAAATCAGAGTATAAAATCACCTTAAAGAAAAGGTACAGGAAAATACAACAGGACAATGGTAGAAAAAGTCAAGTCCTATCTCAGAAGTTAATCGATGGGAGATTACTGTTGGGTGAGATTTCCTTACTCACTGAGGTGAAGAAAGACAGGATTTCTTTGAACAATGCAAGAATGTGTCTTAACCAAATCTGAGTATCTCTAAATCTCTACCAACATTTAGAGAAAGAAAAAAAAGTTTGAGGATAGTATGTTAGAAAAGCATTTATGTGAGTCTTAAAAAAAATGAAAGTAAAAAATAGCTTCAAATTCAGAAGACAATGCTAACCTTATGGGTAAAAGAAAAAGAAGGAAAACAATTTTAAAATACAGTTAAGTGTTAAAAGCTTAGGTGTGCCACCCAAAAAGAAATAAAGGAACAATAAAAGGAAATTAATTTCATCAGTGTGTAACTCCTTTCAAAAATACAATGAGGTATGGAGAAAGGTCTGTACTACTTTTTTAAAAAATAAGAAATGTAATTCAAGGCCTAGAAATATATTTTCTATTTATATTTATTGTTAGTGAAATATTAACAAAGAATAACGTACAGTAAATTTCACAAATCATCACTTACATAATTTTCACTGCAATTTCACCAACTGAATGCAACTATATAACCAGATTCCCCATCAAAAGTCAGAACATGGAAAAAGCCTCCAGAACTCCCCTCCTGCCTGCTTCTAGTTACTGCCACCTCAGTAGTTTGCATTCCTTGTGTGGAAGTGGTAATGTACATGACACACAACGTATGTGATGTATTATTGGTTATGTGCATAACACATCTTGATTCCTTTTTTCATCCCCTTTCCTTCCCAGCTCTCCCCACTCCTTCCATCTGTTGATTCCTTTCCCCATTGAAAAAGATCTATCACCCTACTTCCTAATATCTATCTTTTATTTTCCTTTTTATTTATCATTTGTGCTTCACATATGAGAGAAAGAATGAGATATTTAAGCCTGTGTATCTGACTTATTTCACTTAACATTATGGTCTCAAGGTAAATCCACTTTCCTACAAATGATTCAAGTTCATCTGTCTTTATGGCAGAGCGGTAGTCCATTACTTGTAAATAACAAATTTTCTTTACCCAATAATCTATTGATGGCCATATAGGCTGATTCCAAGATTTACCTATTATGAATTGTGCTGTTCACATATCATATTGATGGGTATGCACATATATCACTGTAATTTGATATCTTTAATGCTTTTGGAAAGATATCTAGATGAGGAATAGCTAGGTCAGTGCATTTTATTGTTAATGAAAATCCATCTATTCTGTAGTTAATGAGCATTTAGGTTATCTTCAATTTGGGCTTCTTACTACAGAGTTGCTATAAACATTCTTGGTGAGCTTTTATTTGTATTTCTGTAGACATGCAAAGAAATAGAATACTTAGGAGTGGAAATGCTGAGTCAAAATGTACATTTATATTCCACATAGCAGATACAGTCAAATAGTTTTCAAAGTGAATTTACTAAATTATAAAGATAAGAAAACCAGTTTTCCTTTAAATGCAGGATCCCTGAGAAGTGTTTATGGCTGAGATCTTGGTCCTTCAAGGCTATTAAGGCCATAGGCTTCAGAGTCATCAATAGGAGCTTCACTAAGAATTTGCTAAAGGGGTTCTCCAACTGAAGCAAAAATAAAGATCAAAAGAGTTCAGAAGTATACCAATAGGTAGAGTTCAGAAACCAAGAAAATTAATTCCACAGCAAAAATCAATGATGGCAGACATGCAGTATGAAAAGAATTTAAATGGCGGTTTGCCAGAAGTGGTCTGGTATCCAACAGAGGCCTCACAGAACTGGAATATCCTGTCTCCAATGAGTTCCATGATATTCCAGTTCTGTGAGGCCTCACACATTTGGAGTATGTGTGATAGGGAACAAAGAGTATAAAGTAAAATGGAATGATCGGTAAGCATGGTGGAACATGTGATGTATCACCCAGAACCTCCTTCAATGAAGGGCTTATTGTCCAGCTGCTGGATACTTTTGAAATTACCTAGAATGTAGACAACCACCTGAACCAATTCATGTTGTTTCTTAGTTAATCTACATCCACTGACTGTGACTGTATCAGTAGAAATCCCTAGACATCTCAGCCCCAAATTCAGAACTGTTCTGGGTCATTTTAGCTGCTGTGGATCACAATTGATATAATTATTGAGCCTACATCACTGCTTTACTTCCCCCTTCTCTACCCATTCATGTTTCTTTCTCCTTTCTGCAAAAGTGTTGAAACCCTGAGACTTTTTAATAAATAGCCTACATACTAAGTTCCATTTCAGAGTCCCTCTCCCAAGAAAGGCAACCTGTGACAGAACTACTTTGCAAAAAGGCAGGAATGGTACTCTCTCTACTGCTATAAGTATGTTCTGCTAGTCTAAATAACACCCACAGAATCAGTGTGAGACTTGATATGGAATTATTTCCATTGGGAGGATCCCTTAGAACCACACAATCCAGTGAGAGAGCCTCGGGTGCCAGCTGCTAGAAGCATTCCTCCTGTACCTCAGGATCTGTCTCTGGCTGAAACTGAGCACTGAGGAGGAGGGTATGGACTTTAATTTCTTTAGATTTTAATTTAAAATAGCAAGGGGTTTTAATTAAAAGGACATTGGTTTCACCCAGTGCCCTTGATAAAAACAACAATAATAAAGGGGTCATATTATTCATGTAAGAGGTATTTTTTATACTACTGCTGCTATATTTTTGTGAGGGTTTTGTGCTGTCATTTGGGTGAACAACTCTTAAGTGTATTAGGTAATATGGGTGAGAATAACTTAGAATGGGAAGCAATAATTTAACTCATGGTGCAACATGATTTTAATTTGAAACCATTGTATAATTTTTTCTCTCAGTGAAAATTAAATTGCCCATTAGGTGGTATAGCTTAATGAAAGTGGGAACAAAATCACTTTGTTAAACATGCATGATTGTTTGTTCAAGGAATTAAGAGATCAAAAAGTTGATGTTAGAAAGAAATCTCTACACAGGTTCCCTATTCCCATAAAAGAAAAAAACAGGTCTGCCAAAAAAAAAAGTATCTGTATGCACTTGTGCTGTCTCCCACCACCCTCTTCTCTGAGCGACTTTCCTGGTGCAGAAAACTGGAGAGATATGAATACGCATACCTTGGTAGAGTTCCCTGTGGGTGGAGCTCAGGGTCATGGCTGAGAATTCCTCCTGAAAGCTGGCATGGAAGCCAATGGTGATTCTGCACACAAGGATGGACTGGAGCTGTGGCACCAGTTCTGAAAAGGCGCTTTGCATAGCAGTCCCAAATCTCTCTTGAATAGATTGTTTCAAATCAAGGTCTTTGAAAGTTTTACATTGGTTTCAGATGTTAGAAGTTTACCAACTGTAAAGCTCATGGTTTGCCAGCATCAGTCTGAGTCATGATTCATTCCTCACATAGTCTGAACTTCAACAGAAGAAAGTTTCTAACTGGAAAGAGGCCCATCAGAAGGGACCTTAAATTACCAACTAGGAGGACTGGGGTATATCTGAGAAAGTTATTAGATGGTCTGAGGGAAAAAGAAGATATTATTGCTGTGGAACAGGCCTTCCACCTTCAAATCCCTGTTCTAAGCAGAATGATTTATACCTGAGAATTTCATTTTGCCAAAGGACAGATGGTGGGCGAGCGTGCAATTCAATACACACCCTGCTCTCTGGTCTCGGAGTCAGACAGCTAAATTTCATGACAGAAAGAGCTACACTGAGTTTAACACTTTGGTTCTGAGACATTGTAGTATAGATTCTATTTCCAAAGAACACTTTGAGATTTTTTTTTTTTCTGTCTTTTGCTAATTCAGTTTTGGTATTTACTTCCACATTGAAGAAATTTTTCTAATGAGTACTGGAAATTGACAAAAAGACAGGCATTATTACCCATTTAAATAAATAAATAACATTGCTATTTCCTGCTGGTGTGTACCTGTTGCATTGTTTTAGAGCCTCGGAATGAGAGTTGTAGTATTCTTATTCAAGATCAGACTCCTGTATAACTATGTCCCAATCCTACTTTTCACTCCTGCACTTCTCACTAAAGCAGGACTTCAGCCAATTATTAACTCTGCTCCTCACTGTTGGGGAAAACATTGCACCTGAGACATCACCTTATGGGCACTGTACTTGCTAGTCCCTCAGCTTAGCACTTTTTCCCCATAAATCTTCACATTGTTGGTTTTTCTATATCATTTTATTGTGCTGTTTAATTTTCTTACTAGTACGGGAAGTTTTTTTCATCATTTGTTCACTATTTTTACAGTAGAAAAACTGCATGACAGGGGGCATCTAGTAAATATGTGATGAAGGAATGTCCTGAGATCTTAGAACAGGAAATTCCTTTAAGCTTGTTTCTCATTCAAGACTGTGGCTTCATCTCTAAGGAGGTAAGGAAGCGAAACACTTTCTCTGCCATTCAGTGGCTCATAGGGTAATTGTAGAGAAAAAAAAAAAACCTCTAAGAATAAAATCACTCACATTATTATGCAAAAACTGCGAGAGAGACAAAGAATATATACTGAAAATAAAATTCACCTGCAGGCATTTCAACTTGAACATCTGGGGGAGAAACACCTATTTTGAATCAAGGCCACAGAACAGGGGACACCTAACTTTCAGCTAATCCTGGCATTTCAGGTACAAATTCAGTATAGTTTGAGTTACTGGGTCAGAGGAAATTTGGTAGAGGGAGAAGAATTATCTTAAGGGAAGAAAAATTATTTCTAGCATAGCTCTTGTGATAGAAACCACTATGCATGACGTGGATGAGTATTCAACTTTTCCAAACCTCCCTCACAGGGCCTTTGATGTAAGGAATCTTAATGTGACTTTTAATAAATGGCCATGAAATATTACTAGTAACAACATAGTGAGCAATTACATCAGCAGCTGTTCAATTTCTATACAAAAGTAATTTAAAAGAGAGAAATGTAGAGGAGTTTGTTATTTTTTAACCTTCTACGGATGAAATTGTTTTCATCTCTGTTGAGAAATCATTTCAGCAAAAACATCATCAACACCTGTGCTTCTTTGGCAGCTACTCTAACATTCCCTTCATAACCTGGCATCCAGTTGTCCTTGAATAGCCTATCCACACTTGGACTGTTTCACACGTCCTGATTTGGAAAACGTCTGGAGAAGCCCTTCACATGCTCGAGGAGGCACTGAGGGATGAAATAGCACGCATGCCACGGGCCAGCCTGAGATGATGGCTCCTGTGCAAGGCTTAGGAAAGTTTCTTGCCATGGAAAATGTGGTTCAGACACGTCATTCATTATAACCTGCAGTGTCCCTTCACCCTTCCACTTACCCTTCATCAAGCCTGTTTGTCCAGCATGGTAAGAAAGTGGTGGTTTGGATCCAGACAGCCACACTCTCCAAAGCATCACATTATGTTTCCAAATCTCAGCCTTTGCATTTGAGGAATGAGGAAAACAGTGTCATGAAAGTTATATAAGTCTACTGATGCAAGTTGATATTCAATAAATGTCACTCACTGTTGTAAGCTTTTAATGGGAAGAGTAAAGAATGAAATCATAGCCATCTTCTTTTATCTATTTCCTGTGAGTAGCCATCCATATTTCTTCTGTCTAATAAATTACTAGAAAACCTTACTTTAAAAAAAATGAGAGACTGTCCATTTTTTAGAATCACTGGTTAAGAAGACTGAATTGATTCATGCCTTTGGCAGGTGGACCCACTGGAACCCATGAGTCCCATAACAGCCGTCCCAGGGTACATGGAGTAATCAGCAAGATCAGCAAAGTGGAAGTGCCTGACGCAGGAGCGAGGAGCCAGCAGTTGGGCTCCAGAGAATTCCACCAACAGAAGACCAGTCCCACACCCCCATGTCTAGAGGCCAAGATAAGCTCCCTACCCAGCACAACTCCCATGGCAAAATTGGCTAGAGTACACAGTACATTTCTGGGATGTGACATGGACACTATGACAGAACTGTAAACACCAGAGGTATTTTACCTCTTTTATTTCTTGTTCATCTGATTGGCTATGCCTTTCCTGTCTGGTTGGAAATCATTTTGTTTTGTCTTGTATTTTGTGGTTATTTTTGTTTTTGGAATGTTTTCTCTCTCCTCTTTCTTGGGTCTACTTTTTTTTTCTTTTCTTATTTTCTACCTTTTTTTCTATTCTCTTTCTTCTTTCTTTTTTTCTCCATTTAGGTTTCTTACCTATCTTTTTCATTTTCTTCTGTTGATCCTTTTTCTCTCTTTCCTCAACTACTTTTTCAATCAAAACTTTCAAGTGAGTAAACATTCTCTTCCCTTTCTGATGATTCCTTTGCATTCTATTTCATTCCTTCCCTCCTTGTCCTCCAGTTTCCCAAAATTATAGTGATCATCCTGTGACCTCCAGCCTTGACTCTCTTTTACCTCATTCATCACTTTATCACGTCCCCTACCCATATTAACCCCCTCTGCCACCCACAAAAGTGGAAATCACTCCACTAAAGGGAAAATGACTGCATACAACTACATGGTACATTAATTTTGTTATATAATGTTAGAGTTTTCTCTTGTGGTTGGAGGGAGCAGGTTAATGGTTACCATAGTTTATCAGTAGTTAAGGTGTACTTGAAACTATTACTGCTAAATGTACTACTTTAGTCAGGATATCATATATGTCATAATCAGTTTTTCTCACCTGTATGACAATGTCACGATTGTATGGGGTGATAATCGCCACCATAATCTAGTACAAAAGGAATGAGTGCTGACCCAAATAGCAACTTTGCATCCTTTATGAACAGGGAAGGCATGTTCTTGGGATAGCTGTAAAGAATCATCTATATCTAGAGGATATCTTTGGACATCCCCTATGGAAGCCTCAATACTAGTGACAAAGTTAGCATAAGAAATAAGCAAGAACCAACATAGAACACAAAATAAAATAACAAAAAGAGAATAGAAAATGACAAGGCACAGAAGCAAAATGCAGCCCCAGATCCCCACCCCACCTAGGACAAGCCTGAAGCAAAATGAGATAGTTGAAACTGGAAGTCAAGCACTGGAATTTTCTGAAATGTAGAAACAGATGCAAAAGAATAAGTGGAACCAGCTATAGAGAAAATAATCTCTCAGGTACAAAAAGAAATGATGCTTAAAATCAAAGATATTAAAGAAGACACAGATAAAAGAATAGGTGAACTTAGAAAATAATAGAAACAAAAAATTCCCAACATAGGAAAGAAATAGAATCCATGAAACAGATCCAACAGCTACAAGTTGATGCAAACAAGAACAATATAAGATTATTGGGGTCAACAAAAAAAGGTGGACAAATCACAGATTCCATTAAAAAAAAAAAAAAAAACTTCACAGAAATAATTGCAGAAAACTTCCCAAGCAGGGATAAAGAATTTGACATACAAATAAATGAAGAATATAGAACTCCAAACAGCAAAAATGCCATAAACACATGAAAACTAAATAACTCCCTCCTAAGCAACCAATAGGTCACAGATAAAATTAAAGAAGAAATTAAACAATGTCTACAACTAAATGATACAACATACTGGAACTTATGAGACACAATGAAAACAGTCCTAAGAGAGAAATTTATAGCAGTGAATTCTCACATCAGGAAAACAGAATGAGCACAAATAGTCAACATAATGTTGTATCTCAAACATCTAGAAAAAGAAGAGCAAGACAAGCCCAAAGCCCTTACAAGGGAGGAAATTATAGAAAGCATAGCAGAGCTTAAAGCAATGGGGAATAAGAAAACACTATAAAGAATTAATGAGTTCAAGAGTTGGTTCTTTGAAAGAATAAATAAAACTGATAAACTCTTAGAATCCTCATCCAGAAAAGGGGGGAAAAAAGACTCAAGTTTATGCATTGAGGAAAAAAAAGGGTAAAATCACTACAGATCCTGTGAAAATTCATAAGATCATCAATATCTACTTTGAAAATCTTTACTCTGATAGGATAGAAAATACAGACGAAAAGAACAGATTCCTAGATACCTACGAATTACCAAAGCTGAATCAACAAGATATAAAAATTTTGAAGAACCTAATATCAGTCAATGCAATTGAAATTGTAAATAAAAACTTATCAACAAAGAAAAACTGAAGTCCTGATGGCTTGACTGCTGAATCCTACAAGAAACTTAAAGAAGATTTAATGCAAATATTCCTCAAATTCTTAAAAGAAATTGAAAGGGAAGCAATTCCCCCAACTCATTCCTGGAGGAAAATATTACCCTGATACAAAAAACAGAGAAAGGCCCAACCAAAAAAAAAGAACTACTGTACAAGTAAATCTCACTAATGAACACAGATGCAAAAGTACTCAGAAAGACACTAGTAAACAGAATGCAGCAAATCATCAAGATTATACACCATGACCAAGTGGGATTCATCCCAGGAATGCAGGGAGGGTTCAACATACAAAAATCAATAAATGTAATACACCATATCAACAGAGCCAAGGACAAAAACTATATGATCACCTCAATAGATGCAGGAAACCTTTTGACAAAGTCCAGCACTTGTTCATGATAAAAATCCTACAGAATAGATGGTCTTTATCTCATTCTGATAAAAGTCATCTATGACAAACCAACAGCCAACATCCTATAAAATGGACAAACAATGAAAGCTTTCACTCTAAAATCAAGAACAAGACAAGGATGTCCACTGTCACCACTCCTATCCAATATATTTCTGGAAACATTAGACAAAGCAATTAGACAAAAGAGAGAAGTAAAAGGAATAAAGATAGGAAAGGAAGGAGTTAAATAATCATTAACAGATGACATGATACTCTACATAGAAGACCCCAAAATCTTCACCAAGACTTCTAGATTTAATAATCAAATTCAGTAGTGTAGTTGGATACAGTCAACAGTCAAAAATCAATAGCATTCTTATACCCAAACAACAAACTCACTGAAAGATAAATTAGGGAAACCACACCTTCTAAAGAGCATCCAAAAAATTAAACCCTTAGGGCTCAATCTAACAAAGGTAGTAAAAGATCTATACATTGAAAATTACACTACTCTGAAAAAGAAAATTGAAGAGGATATCAGAAAATAGAAAGATATCCCTTGCTCATGGATAGGAAAAACCAACATAGTGAAAATGGCCATATTCTCAAAACTATTGTACATATTCAATGCAATGTCAATCAAAATACCATTAGGATACCTCACAGATCTAGAGAAAACATTCTTAAAATTCATCTGGTGCCAGAAGAGTTCTACAACAGCAAAAGCAATTCTGGACAACAAAGGCATGGCAGGAGGCATAACAATTCCTGACTTGAAATCATACCACAAAGCTACTGTGATAAAATCAGCATGGCACTGGAAAAAAAAAAAACCACACCTTTGGATTAATAGAACAGATTAGAAGATGTAGATACAAGTACAAACACACTCTTCTTATCTTTGACATAGAGGCTAAACATATTCACTGTAAGAAAGATAGCCTTTTTAATAAGTGCTGCTGGAAAAACTCTGAACATGCTGAAGACTAAAACTAGACCCATGTCTCTCACCATGCATTAAACTAAAGTCAAAATGGATCAAAGACCAAAATATTAAAACAGAAACACTGAATCTACTGGAAGAGAAAGTAGACAGAAATCTCAAGAACATAGGTGTAGGCAATGACTTCAGAAACTAAAGCCAAACTGTACAGAAAATACTCCAGAGAATCAACAATTGCATTCTCATCTTATTAAAAAGCTTTTGCACATCAAAAGAAATCACTAACAGCGTGAAAAGACACCACACAGAGTGGGAAAAAACTTTAGCCAACAGTCGCTCAGACAAAGGACTTATATCTAGAACATATAAAGAGCTGAAAAAAATCAGATCCCCAAATTTAAAGACCCAATCCAAAAATGGGTATCTGAGATGAATACACTTCTCAGATGAACAAATGTAGATAGCAAATAAACATATGAAACAATGTTCAACATTATTGGTTATTCAAGAGATGCAAATTAAAACAAGACTGAAATTCCATCTCCAGGAAGAATGGATTTCATTAGAAATCAACCAATAACAAATGCTGGAGGGGCTATGGGCATAAAGGAATAATTCTCCACTGTTGGTGGTAGTATAGACTGGTGAAACCACTGTGGAAATCAATGTGGAGATTCCTCAAAAAACTAGAATTTGACCCAACTATTCCCCTTCTGAGTATCTTCCAGAAGAATTAAAAACATCATCCAGCAAAGATATATGTGCACTTATGTTTATAATAGCACAATTTGTAATAGCTAAATCATGGAAACAACCCAAATGCCCATCCGCCAAGGAATGGGAAAAAAAATGTGATATTTGTATACAGTGGAGTACTACCCAGCTATAAAGAAGGATAAACTTGAGACTTTTATAGGTTAATGGATGCAACTGAGATCATACTCATACATGAAATAAATCAGACTCATATGTGTAAATATCATATTGTCTCCCTAGTGTAAGACACTGAAAGAGTAAATAAGATCCAAAATATGCAATAGATATTGGGAAATGAGAAGAGACTGTTCAAAAAGAAAGAGAAACTGGGGTAGGGGAAAGGAGAAAAGAAGGAAAGGAAAAGATAGATAGATAGATAGATAGATAGATAGATAGATAGATAGATAGATAGATATACACACACACGATAGTTAAGATAACTATACTATTAATTTCTATTAGTTCATTGAAAAGATTTGTACTTATATTGTTTTTTCAATTTTTTTGCCTGTGTTTTGTAATCCAAGCAACTACTTTGAAGATAACAATAAGCAGTGTACTAGCCATTGTTACTGTCTTACTATCTTGTTTTGAAATTTTATATCATTGTTTTTTCTCTTTAAAATAAAAAGAAGACTGAATTGATTGGCTCTCTCACTCTTCTCTCTTGATGGACCCAGAAATGAGATGCTTTGATTCTCAGCGTCAGCAGAGTCCCTGGTCTCACTCCGAAGAAAGACCAAGAAGAAAGACACGAAGTGAACAACCAATAAAATTTTTAAAAGCCTCCCAGAAATTCTCTAGCTCATTTCTGATTCAGTTCTGTAATTATTTAATTTTCTCTCAGTTAAATCAGAGTTCCCTGACCTCATTTTCCCCTCGAAGGGAGATTTTTTTTTTTTAGCTCCTACTTGAAAAACCCAGGTGAATATCCTCCTTCATTTTAGATCTCTGCTCTTGAGCAAACTAACTGTCATCAGTGGGACAGGGCCATCTAAGGACATGGAGACTTACTTTACTCTGTTACTACAATGAGGCAGAAAAGTAGGGTGTGGCTAAAACCGGCTGAGGAAGGAGGCATGAGGAGATCTCAGAACACATGCGCAGAACGGTTCTCAGAGCCTCCATGTGGATTTCTCTGGAGACCTGGAGCAGCTTTTTGATAGGATGACCTGGATGTGATGCCAAGGTGGGGAATATAAAAAGATATGCTCACCAGTATGTGCTCACTGCGATGCCTCTTCCCCTGAGCACACTCTATGCTGTAGGGTGCATTTGTAAAATTTTTACTTCCATTTTACTCTCCCTGACCTCACTCTACTTAGCCTGTTTTTCCCCTATTCTACTGCTTTTTTTAAATAAATGTGAAACATTGCCACTGTTTATGCTTGTTTCATTCAATTTCCTTCTGTGGGACAGGAAGGCCCCAGAAATCACATCTGAGAGGGCTGCAGCACCCAGAACCCAGTGACAATATCACAGGAAGGAATAAGGAAAGGGGTGTTCTACTGAGGAGAGGGGAGGATGTCAGGTAAAAAAGAAAGACCATCTCCAGGTTTCAGCGTGAGTCTCAACACTTACTAGGTTCAACCTCTTAAATCATCATTCCCACGCTTATCAAAGATGAATGAAGCTTGTTACTTAAAGCAAGTTAACTGAGGGGTCAGTGGGTAGGGAGGCCCAGTCGTGACCCAGGAAGTTAGTCATTCATATCTGTAAGACATTCATTTTTACAGGAGAGGAAAGTGAGGACCAGAGAAGTTAAATTACTTATCCAGAATCACAAAGCCAGTGAGCAGCAGAGCAGGACTCATCCAAGCTGACGGCCTGCGAAGCCCACCTCCACTCCTGAAGTTTTCTCTGTGAGAATGGAGAGCAATAAATGAAGAGACAAACAGAACTGAGAAGCTTTTTTAAGGCTGTCCTGAGACTGACAGGCAATGGTCCAGACACAGGGCTGGTGGCCAGCTGTGGGACCTTGCACAAGTGCTTGATCCCCCTTATCCTGCTCCTCTGGCTGGAGAGAACAGACGGACTAGTACAAGTATCCCTACAGTCTGTTATGCCTTACAGTTAACTATATCCAAAAGCCAGGGCAGTGGTTTAGTGTTATTCTTTTTCTAGAAAAATATCCTTCTAGACAAATCACAGAAGAAATCCTGAGATTCTTACCAGGCTTACTTCCCCAGCTATGTGCTATCATTAGGGTGGATAAGAGACCTATTTTCTACACATGTGTGGCCAGATGTGTAGCTCCATTGTGATAAAATTATGAATCATGGAAAATGGAGCTCAAAAAAGCAAATAAAATGAGACAGAAGAAATCCCTCAGAAAAAAATAATGTTAGGAGACCACAATCAAACCAATGCACTTTCTTCCATGAAATCATTCAGATTCTTTTGCCATTTTTCGTAGCGTGCATATCTGTTCAAACACCAGTTCATTCATATTTGACTATGGATCATTGTCCCCTTGTCTTCCCAGCCAAACCCCTATCTCAGGAAAAGCTTTGACTCAAGTTCAGATCCTAATGTGAGATGCTTGGCTCCCTAGCCAGGAAGGTGAGGGTGAGGATTGGCTGTGGAAAGACAGTTGTAATGAGCCGTTTCCTGAATAATGTATGTGCTGTGTTTGTGAAGATAATTAACTGACTTCACTAATTTGAATGATGGTGCTAAGAATTTCTTTCAGAATCCAGTGCAAGAGTTGAATAAGAAAATCCTCCCCTAACTGGATGCCCTGTCTTTTGTGCCACCAGGAAGTCACAGCAAGCACTCTGAAGGTGCTGAATATATATTTCCACTTGCTTTGTAGCTTTGTAATTACAAGGCTATAAAAACCTTGATTTGACTTTTCAATCACTTATGGTGAAACCCTATTGCCAGCACAAGCAAAGCAATTTCCACTATGCCTGTGGGATGGAACACATCTTGAAGAAGGAGAGACATTAAAAAAAAAGTGACTTTTTCCCCTCTTTTCCAGTACTCAAATTTGCTGTTCATTTTCATTTCCCACTTTTAAATGCTGGCTAGTGAGCGGCCAATTCTGTGTGCAGGGATTGTTTTCTGATTCCAAAGCCCTGCAAAGGCCACATTTGAACAGGGATGGGGATTTATTTCAGTTAAACTCCTGAGAGGATGGAAATGTGAGAGACTTTTGTTTTCTTCACTGCATGTGCATTATTCATCATGCTCTGCTGTTTCCATGAATTATAAGAACAAGGCAATATGTGGATTCATTCTCTCAGCATCACTCAAATGCCATTCAGGGATTTAATTTTGGGTTCTTTTTTTCTTCTGGTTTTCTTTGAGTAGGATTTGTTTTTGCTGCTAGTATTTGTTTCATTGTTTGTTTTCCTTATTTAATCTTCCCTAAGTATTTTTTTTTAATTACTCAATCACCAAAGTTTTCACTCACCTAAAAATAGCTCATAATGCCTCAACAACTGTTTGGTCTACTGACAATTTACTACAAAAGAGAATAGAAACTGAACTTTCAGCCCTAAAACCCAAAGTACTGATAGTCGATAGTAGAAATTCAACAGGTCTGCAGGGGAAGAAAAGCTATTAAATTTGATCCTAATTTTTTTCTTTTTTGTATAATTGTCCCACTTGACTATATTGGGGCTCTTTGGAGGTTTGGAAGATGTCAAAATATTTAAAAGATGTTTTAGCTAAGTGTGGTGGCACAGTCCTGTAATCCCTGCATGCTGGAGGCTGAGGCTGCAGGATCACTGCTACGGTGAGGCCAGAGGCCAGCCTGGGCTACATAGTGAGTTCAAGGCCAGCCTATACTGCATAGCGAGACCCAGTCTCAAAAAATATTCAAATGAAGTTTTGAGGTCAACTACCCCCAACTTACACCACAAAAAGCCTCACCCTCTAGAAGTTTTGCGTTTCTTCCTCTCTTGTACCAAGCAGCTGTGCGCGATCAGCCAGCTACATTATCCACAGACCTGAGTGGCTCTGGGAACAAAAGATATGCTTTACAGAACTCCACAGCACAAGTCGAAATGTCCCCCAAGTTCTGGGCATTATACAGTTGTATTCTTCACGGTTGAAGATGATATAAGCCAAAGAACAACATCCAAGAAGATACCAAGGCCAGATCGAGGGTAGGAATGCTCATCAGAGCAGCATTCACAGGGGGTAACAAGTGACCCATGTCATCTGAGAAGAAAGGTGTCGTCTTAAGCCCAAGAAAAATCCCACTGAAGCAAAACTGAAAAAAGAAAGGAAAGAGGACAGGAACAAGAGTAGGAGGAAGATAGAAGTTGTGCAACCCTATTGCCCCTATTACCCCAAGGGAATGAATGAATACCTCTGGAATTTCACAAGGAAGAACGTATTTCCTCATATTTTCAACCTCCTTGGACAAATAGGTTCACAGTCTCTTTGGAGAGTTGTTAATGACTGATCTCCTCCTTTGGAAACAATAACTGGGCCCCCTGGGCTTACAGAGGGAGCCGGACAAGGACTGGGCTAAAGGGCGCTCAATGCCAGGGAAAAAGATTCAGGGAGATTCACTCTCAGGTAATGATTCAAGGAAAGGGAATAAAACCTCAACAAAAGTAACCCAAGCTGTGCTTTTTTGGGGAAGTGAGCTGAGATATTTGAAAGGATATGAAAGATGAGAAAAATGAAGTAATTTCCCCAAGGCTTGCAGTAAACTCCAAAGATGGGCAGTACAAAACAAGGGGCGCCTGACTCAGCTTGGACAGCTTTATTGTGCTTCTTTTTGTATTCACTTGAATCCGTGTTTTTTTATATATGCTGGTTCTTTCATTATTTTGTATCTTTTCTGATCTTGACACAGTTGAACTAATTATGACTTTAAGACAAATTAGTCTGCTTTCAACACTTGGAAATTTATGTCAGTTTGAAAAAATTGTTTACCAAGCCTGAGTCATATAGTTTCTTGTCTGTAAAATGGGGTTGGAGGGATAGATAATACAAACACAGTTAAAGAGAAGGAATAAGTTCTAGTGTTGTACACAGTTGTGTGGTCATAGTTCACAGCATAGTTTTATACCTTATGAGAACCTAGGGGAGAGAACCTCAGACTCCAATTGTAAAGAAATGATTAGAAGATAGCAAAGCTAATTGCCCTGATTTGATCACTACCCAGCATATGTACACCTTGAAATAACACAGCACCCACAAATATGTATGCTTATAAATTACTTAAAGGCAAAAAATTAAATTTAAAATAAAATGTTTTCAGACCTCCTAATTTTTATTCATTCTTTCAGGTCTTACACTAGTGAGACAATGCATTGCTTACACATATAGGTCTGATTTATTTCACTTATGAGTATGGGCTCTACTTGTGACCATTTACCTACAAAAGCCTCAAGTTTATCTTTCTTTATAGCTGAGTAATATTCTATTATATAAAAATGCCACAATTTTTTTATCCAATTCTCAGTAGATGGACATTGGGTTGCTTTCAGGATTTAGCTATTACAAATTGCACTGCTCAAAAGTGAAGAGCAACTAGGATGAGGGAAAATAGAAAAGAAAGAAGGAGAAAATTATGTATATATATGTATATACAGGATAGCTAACATTGTTGTACTACTGACTTCTATCACTTTATTGAAAGGAACAGTTAATGATTAATTATCTGATCTTGCATGTCTATATTTGTTATCCGATCTTGCATGTCTTATATATTGTTTCCTGAGTAACCACTATAAAGTTATCAGTATGTAATACAACAACCATTGTTAATTCACTGCTACCTTGTCTATAATTCAGTATTGCTTGTACTTTTCTTGTGCTACTTTGTAAGTGGTTGTGTAATATGTTTTGTTCTTTTACTTTTAAAATAAAGAATAAAATAAAATAAAATAAAATGTTTATGTGTTCATTTACTCAGGCATTTACTCACTGACATCCATTCAGTATTTATGAAAACCAGACCCTATGCAAAAGGCTGTGGATAAAGTACTGAAAAAAACTAATATGGCCCCAGTTTTTAGCCTAAAGAAGGAAACATTAACTGAATAACTTTTTTTTAACTAGAATGAGCATTAATGAACATCTGCTGCGGTATTGGATTTGAAGACATGAACTCATCACTAGTATTTGTGAGTTTATTTTGATTAATATATAGGTGCTAGAATTAGTTGGTACAAGAGATTATTTCTCCTTTGTGCATAGATTTCATTTTTTTTCCAGTGGATTAACTCAGCTTTAGCCCCAATCAGACAGAATTAGAGTTTATTGAAAGGATAATACACATTTCACAAATTCCTTTACACAAAAGTCTGCGGTGAGTCATGCTTTCAAAAGTGCCTGAAGATGGATTTATGCCACATGACAGTCATAATGGCTCATTGGAAGCAGTTATACAGTCTGTTGGGTAAATAATACAAGTTCTATAAATCATATTTATGCTGTGTTTACACAATAAACTATGACTACTCCAGAGAAGCCCAAATAATCTGATACATAAGTGGTTTATAAATAATGTAAATACTGTGCAAGTTTAAGTTAATCAAATGACACACATATCCTAAGAAGACAGGTTTTTCATATAGACATAAAGAGGATAAAGTGAATGAAATATGTGCCTTTAGTAAAAGTCTCCTGGCTTGCAAATATCTAATGCCAGTTAACTCCCCTAATAGTAAAAAGGTGGTGAGGTGTGGCAATGTAGCTCAGTGGCCGAATACTCACCCAGCAGGCATAAGCCCCTGGCTTTGATCCCCAGCTCTATAAAACGGATGGGAGAAAATGGTGGCAGATAGAGAATCAGATAATTTTTAAAAATATACAAGGGTACTTTACAGACACCAGTGGGAATGTAGCTGGACTGAAAAGAGGAACTGAGATTAAGAGAGGGAATTCTACAAAGCACTACGATGCTCTTCATTTCTGTCCTTCTTCCTCTCAAAATTTTATTCTATGCTCTTTTCAAAATTGACCTTCTGGGGGCTGGGGATTTAGCTCAGTGGCACAGTGCCTACCTGGCAAGTGCAAGGTCTTGAGTTCGATTCCCAGTACCAGAAAACAAACAAACAAACAAAAAATTGACCTTCTGAAGCTGAGGGTGGTGGTGCACACCTGTAACCCCAGCATTGAGGAGACTGAGGCAGGAGGATCATTGCAAGTTCAAGACCAGCTTCAGCTACAAAGTGAACTCAAGGGCAGCCTGAACTGCATAGCAGACCCTGTCTCAAAAAAAAAAAAAAATGGCCTTCTGTGCCTATTTTCTAATGCAGCCTCATGGTTTCAGAGTTTCACTGCCATTCTTCCAGCCACATATAAGGACAGAACCCCTACCTCTAGGTTTTAGCTTCACCTTCCTAGGAGGAAGACTCTCAATCATCCCGCTGTGCGGTCGCTGACTGAGGCACACACCTGTAGGTCAGGAGATAGTTCTCAGAGAGGAAAGTGCCCTCCAGTCAGGGAAGAAAGCCAAGTAAGCGTTCTCCAGAAGTGCTCTAACTTCAACCAGACTCAGAGACAGAGGCGCACACCTGAGAACAGACCGCACTGACAAGGTTGTTTTCAACACATCCATTCCTTTCCCCATCTGAAAGAGAGAAAGGCTTATAAAACTGCTCAGTAGGCTGTTTTATGATAACTCAGTTTACCATATAATTTTCAGTTCTAATGAAGTATTCAAGCCTTCCAGAATGCATTGAAAAACAACTAAATAAGAAGCCCCAAAATAGAAAAACTCTAAACATCACAATTATGGACTGTATTTTTTTTTTATATATTTCTCTTGGTCTTCTATATACATAAAAGAAACTAAGTGTTTGAAATTTCTATGCTCTAAATTTAGTCTCCATTGCAGAACCCTGTGAATAGATTTAGGTATTTCAAAAGTATCATAAGATTACCAACCATAAGTGCCTTAATAAATGTAACTGGCTAGTTCCTCATTTGCCAGGAAAAATTACTGCAGATGATTTTCATACCAGTGTTGAGATACTTCTTTGAATTTACAGATATCCTGTGTAATCCTCCAAATTTAAGGACGGTGCTCACTCTTGGTTCCCAGAAAGCTGTTTTTCCTTTCTTGTTCCTCTCCTTCATTTCTACTGTCGCCGCCAGCAGCACTCACAGCATAAGAAAAAATTCATGTATTGTCTCCCTAGGGGAGCGTGGACATGACTCTTTATTTCCCTTCTCAAATGGTACAGTATACGTGTAAGCTGACCAAGAGGCATTTGTGGAATGTTTGGGAAATTCCTCATCTGCCCTAGTTCCCGTGCTACCATCAGAAACATAAATCAGTGTCAGAAATACAAATCCAAACTGTCGTTGTTTTTATGTTAGATTTTTTCCTGAAAAGAAATAAAAGAAAGTTTAAAAGGGAGAGAAAGATGCCCATCATTCCAATAATCAATTTTAACATTTTAGTTTATTTCCTCTCAGTTACATGTATTGATAAATTTATTTTAGTTGAACCCATATTGAATCTGCAATACCATACACTAATTTTATTCAAATGTTAAATACCTTCATCATTTTTTTTGAGACATATTATTGCAAGGATGCTCAGACTGGATTCCAATTCCTGGACTCTAGCTCCTCCTCCCTTGGCTTCCTTAGTAGCTGAGACTACAAGTATTTACCACTGGGCCTGCTCTTCGCAAATATTTTAGCCACTACAACATACTATTTCTTATGTGTGTGCTATCATTTCCCTAATCATACTCCTTTTTTTGTACATAGCATCAGAATTCATTTGGGCTGCTATAATTTATAGATAACATAAATTTAATTTTCATAGCTCAAGAAGCTAGAAAGTCCATGATAAAGGTGCCAGAGGTTTTGTCTCCGGTGAGCACTCACACTTGGGTTCATCATGTGGAGGACGTTGGCTGGCCCAGGAGTATCTTTTACAAGGCCGTTAATCCCATTTTGAAGGCCCAGCCATCACGACCTAATCATCTCCCAAAGGCTCACTTCCTAACAGCATCAGCCCAGGGAGTGGGGTTTTAATATATGAATTTGGGAGGGAAGAAAACATTCAGACCATAGCATTCAGGGTACTTGAAATTATTTTAATACGTATTTACTGAATTGCCCTTATAAATATAGCATAAATTAATATTTTCATAGGTTCTTGAGTGTGTCCTGTGGGACAGAGAAATCCCTTCATGAATGTTGAGTATTGATTTCTTTGAATGATTTTAGAGAAATCATAAATTTAAGTAATTTTATAGGCAAAGTATCCTTTTTAATTTGTCTCTTATTTTCTCCTAAATTCATTAGATGTTGTATTCCCTGAGTTAACCATTTATTGTCTCATAGTAATTTTTTAATATTTGTCTACATAATATCTTTATTCATTATTTGTTTAAGTTACTTATTTCACTTTGTGTTGTTTATGGACAAAATCTCACTATGCTGCCCAGCCTGGCCTTAAAGTTCTGGACTCAAGCCATCCTCCTGCTTCAGGCTTATAAGTGCTGGAATACTATACGCTACCATGCCTAACTGCCACTTTACATCATGAGTTTATCCAGTTTACCTTTAGCCTCCCAAATTTAAGTAAATCTTTTTGGTCTTACAAATATTTGGGCATTTACATAATCAAATCTGCCAAGATTTACCTTTGTAAATTTTTCCATTTATTTTAGGCCTACAAAGTCCTGGACATGGAACCATTTAAAAATATACCCCTAAATTTTAGTCTAGTTTTAAAATAGCTTTTTAACTTTTAATTACTTCGTTAATGCAGCATGCAGTGAAAACAAATTTCTTTTCTTTTCTTTTCTTTTCTTTTCTTTTCTTAATTGGCCTAGTTTCCTAACACCAGTGACTAAATCAGTCTTTCTCAAAGTTTCTTCCTTGGAACATTCATTTGAAACACTTCATCTTTTAAAGGAAAAGAAAGGGGGAGAGAAATGGTAAAGAAAGAGGAGAGAGGGAGAGAAGAAAAAGGAGGAAAAGAGGAGGAAGAAGAGGAAGATAAAAATATTCTGTGATAAATCATTTGTCCAACTACTTTTCTGGTTTTTTTTTTTATTTTAAAGAGTAAAAGAAGGACAACATAGCAATAGGGAGATTCACTGAATTATAGGCAAAGTGGTAAGACATTATCAATGGTTGTTATTTTAACTATCAGTATCTTTAAGATAGTTTCTCAGGAAAACAAATAGACAAATAATAGTGAGTTACAGACAAAAATGGCAGGAAATTACCAATGGTTGTTATACTATAGCTTGGTTTCTCCAAAGTGGTCGCTAGGGAAAACAAATAGAGCTATACATGAGAGATCAATCAAATAATCATTGACTATTCTCTTTTCTTTTTTTTTTTTTGGTTTTTCTCCGGTACTGGGAACCGAACTCACGACCTTGCGCTTGCCAGGCAGGAACTTTGCCGCTGAGCTAAATCCCCAGCCTCTCACTGACTATTCTCAATGGTTGTTGTTGAAAACACATAGTAACAAACATACATCCATTTATGAAATAGCATAGGAACAATACAAACATTACAGAGTTATGGACAGATTGGTAGGAAATCATCAATGGCTGCTGCAATACATGTTGGCGTCCTCAAAGTGCTTTCTCAGGAAAACAAAGATATGCAACAAAGATCCAACAAGTAGTTACAGCTCAAGTGTTGCGAAAAATAGCGGATTACCTCCTCATCAGTGACTCCCCTCACTGAGGTGTGACGGCTGGAAGGAAGGCCAGGACTAAAAAGGAAGGCCAGGACTAAAAAGAAAGACCGAGAGACCAGCACCAGTGTCCAGAAACGGGCGGTCCACTTTTTCCTCTATAGTCATGATTTCGTGGGGCTCCTCCTTGAACACAACGGTCTGGCCAGAGGGAGAAGGCAGAGTATGCCCTGGGCTCCTTCCTTCCTGCAGGATCAGCTGGTAGGAGGGGTCCGAGCCCCAGGGCCCCGGCTGCAGAGGGCAGCCCGACTTCCAGTGGCCACCCCCACAGTCAGGGCATGGCCCAGGGGGCCTCCCAGGGCAGTCCCTCCCTAGGTGGCCTGGCCCCTACAGCGGCAGCAGACAAATGCAGTCAAGGAGCACCCCCTGGGAGGTGGGCCCAGAGAACCAGACCCAGGATCTGCCTCTCCCACTGCTGCATCAGAGGCAGCCGTCCCCTCTTGGTCTCTCTGCCCTCTCCCCTTGGCCTCCCCCTCGCCAGGCCACAGAACACTGAGGAGTCAACTCCCACCACCATCTCAAGAGAGCCATCTGGGACAAAAGCATCCTCCACAGTCCCCTTCACTATCTGGGGCCGACTGAGCAACAAACCCATCTTCAAGAATAGTTTGTCCCTCTACGGAACTGGGATCCAGGGAAGTATGCTTTATCAATGCCTCTTGTCTAAGAAAGTAGAGGAGTGTTCTCTCCGGCCTCTCCACACATTGGGACCCCGCAACCACTTAGTGACCTCTCCCCAACCATCAACACAGGTGGCAGGAACTTGTGGATGAAGTCCTCGGCCTGCTAGTCAGTCTCAGCACCATCAGGTGCAAAGTGTCCCAGGCAGGTAACCTAGACACGTAAGTTCTCCATGAAGGCAGTTCTTCAGAATCTGAATATGGAGCACCCACGTAATTCCTGAAGTCTGGGTGCAGACCTCTCCGGAGCTCCACACGCTCCTCCACCGCAGCCTGCGCAGTTAGGGGGAGAATGGCCCCCAGGACGTCTCCCCAGGTATTGCACAAGGTCCTCCTGGCTTCTGGCCCCCGAATGGCTCCCGCGTCCCCAGTCATCTCGACCTCTGAGTCGTGGGGCGTCGGTGCTCTCGTGTCCTCTGAGTCCTTGTTCATCAGCTGCTCCTCTGCTGACTCCGGACCTCTTTGGCTGTCAAGGGCAGGGCCAAGAGCGACCCGCCATGCAGCATGTTTTCTCAGAGGTTTCTCCACATCGGGAAGGTTCACGCACGTCTCCGGGCCGGCCTGCTGTGCCGGTGCTTCTCTGTGGCCTGGCAGTTCTTGACCACGCCGCGGAGGCCCAAGGGCTGGCGCGTGTTTCCATGACATTTCCCGGGGCCTGCTGCCTGCCTTTCCGGGCGCGGCCTCCCCGAATTCTGGTTACTTTAATGTGTACAGGGCTGGTTAATGCAGTAAAGACTCTAAATAGTGCTACAATAAAGAACCCTGCTTTACTGTTCAATGTCATATTTTTTAAACTGATTTGAATTGCTTGTAAGTCACACAAATTAGATCAGTGAGTGAAGAATACACATATTTGAGGAGTTTATTAAGTCAATGCATGACATGCAGGAATGCAGGTTCTTACTTCAGCCAGGGCTTACTCCCCGCCATGTGCACGAAACATTAAGCTGTCCTGGGTCAGCTCAGTCTGTAAGTAGTTACTTCCCACATGTCCATTTTAAAACAGACATTTTACATAGAGTAAACTTTCATACTTTATCCAAAGTGAAACAGGAGTGATGCTGCTATCATCTGAGCTCCAGTCAAAATTTCTTCAAAGCTGATGTTTGCACCATTGATAAGCTTCAATCCTTTTGTAAAAACAAGGACACTTGAACCGCTGGTGGGAAGAAATACAGTTATCCCTTGCAAATGTTCCAATCATGAAGCATCTTTGAGGATGTATTTCTACAAAATCACATTATTATTCACAAACCTTTCATTACTAAAGCAATTCCTGCTCATTCTCCACCTCACCTTTTGGAGGGTAAAAGGCCTGTCTTCATTATAAATTCTTTATCCTGGACACAGAGACAGAACAAAAAGTTTGGGGTCTTTATTAGGCCATACAAATGTATCACTGATGTAGTTCATTCTGGCAAAATGATTACCAAGTGGTCCATCAGACCTTGCAGTTAATTTCTTGGTAAAATCAGTCATATGCAAAGAAAGAAAAAATTGCATTACACTCTGGAGGCCAGAAGTTATTATCCCTATAAGCAATTTTTTGCTTTCCAATATATTTGACAAATGAACTCAAAGTTCAGTGATTAATTCAGCAACTTATCTAGCTGAAAAGCAAGAGATGCAATTCCAGATGTGTTATAAGTTCAGATAAAAGGACAGGATATTGATAAAGTTTTAAACAGTGGTCATATTTTTTCTCAAATTAATTAATTTTTTCTCAATTAATCTCAATCCCAAGATTGAGATTAGGGAATAAAAATGGCTAGTTTTTTAATTCATGTTTATCAGCATTCATGTGCATTTTATTAGCACACAAAGTATAATGACATGCATTGATAGATCTCAATAACAAAAATTCTAATCAATTGAAAAAAATTTAGGGTCAGGGGTTACCAGCAAGGAGAAGGGAAAAATAGTAATTTCAAACATTCTACTTTCCATAGAGACAAACTAAGTAATTCAAAGTAAATAGATTTCCCAGTGTCTTATGAAGAAAAATTGTGACAGAATTTTGGAAATAACTCACTTCTTCTTATTCTGTCTCCCAAAGAAGTTGAAAAAAAGGAGATATGAAAAACAAGTCCTTTCACGTTGACTTTCCTTTGTACCGCATAGACCCACATGATACAGAAACGGTATCCTGCTAGCAGCGGGTGCCAGGCAGTAGAAAAATGTGGGGAAAGGTTTGTCACTTTGGCCCTTTCTCTGTTTGGAGGGACCACTGAAGTCACTGAACCATTGTCTGCAGCCATTAATGTTTTCAACAGAGGAGGGACTTTTTCTAGTCCCCAAATAAAGTTGTAGAGAATTTCCTGTTTTCAGTCTGAAATTTTTTTACTCTTGCAGCAAGTGAACCAGCATTATATGAGGATATCTCTTTCCTTGCCTAGTAAATAGAGTGTGAAGAGATTTTTCTGGAGGACCCAGAGACTACTGGAAGGTGGCATGTTTCATTTTAAAATGTGGGTGTTTTGTCAGCAGAGCACTACTGGGAGTTCAATTCCACGACTCCTAGTTTCTAATGTTTCCAATACTCAATTTAATTTGGTGCAGAGTGGGGACATTAGTGGTTTCTATCATGTAGTATTGCTAATGACATTCCATAGGTAATGGATGAAAAAGAGAGGCTTAGTATATGCCCGCTGTAAATACTAGTATTTCCTTCCTCTCTCTACTGAGGACACCAAAGGATAGCTATTAGAAAGACATGTGATGGTTTCCATAATTTCTATACTTTTATGTAACATATAAGAATAAAAGAATAAGTCATAGAAAGTCAGCATGGATTTAGAAAGTGATGGTCATCTTAATCCTCCATCTTAACACTGCCCTACCCAAGAGTCAGGTTGGATGTAAAGACCCTAGAAATTTTAAATAATTACCAATGAGTTAAATAGGAATATTTCTGTCACACACCAGTTTCTTTTTCCTTCTTTCCCTCAGTGCTAGTTAGTTGAGGATGCTATAACAAAAGGTCATTAAATGTGAGACTGAAACAATAGATATTGATTTCACACCATTTTAGAGGCTGAAAAGTCCAAGATCAAGACGTCAACAGATTTTGTTCTTGTTATGGGATTTTTATCCTTTGTTGGTCTTTTCCTCTACTTATAAGGTTACTAATTCTGCCAAGGATACTCCATTTTTATGACCTCATCTCTATCTAATTACCTCTGGAAAATATCACTGCCTAATATCAAATTGATAATTAGAGCTTCAACATCTGAATTTGGGGAAGCACAAATTTTCTGTCTACACACATGTCTTGCTCCTTCATCCTCATACTTCTGATTCTTCCTTCTCAAAGTCTGAGACCTATTTAGTTAGCAAATACCATTCATATGGAAAAGAGAAAGATTGGCACACTGGTGTAGGATGACAGGACTTTTTTATGTATATGGCTAGTGGCTTAAATAAACTGTAAAAATCTAAACCTATCTAATTGCCAGTGGAGTAAAGGAGTGTAGATCGGATTTCCCAAAGGTCAAGTTTCTGTTTGGCCTATAATGATGCAAAGCTAGTACTGTAGTTTGGAAAAGTATCCTGCTAAGGTCCATGTGTTCCAGGTTTGGCTTCTATGGTAGCAGTATTGGGGGTGCTGTGGATCTTCAGGCAACGAGCTCCAGTTGGAGGTCTTTAGGAAACTGATGACATGACCTTGAAGGAAGTTGTGAGATTCTGTTCCCTTCCTGTCATCTTTTCACTGATTGGCTGAAGAAGTGAGTGGCTTTGCTCCCCCATACATTTCCCCTGTGATTTGCTGCCTCACGAGGAGCACCACTGCTTTGGGCCACTTGATCATAGACTAGTACCTCCAAAACCATGGACCAAAATAAACCTTTTTTCTTTGTAAGCTGACTTGTCTTAGCCATTTTATGACGCTGATGGAAAATGGACTATTATAACTAGAAAATCTACACAATTAGTTAACTCAGATATCTAGGGGTACAATTTAAAATTTGTTTATTGAAGAGTTTTTACCAAAATATTATACTATTTAAATGTGCATATTTTGTGGCTAGACATTTCAGTTATTGAATGCCAAGTTTTATACAACAGAGAAGAGGACAAAAAACTTTTCTGATAAATGACCAAACAGTAAATATGTTAGGCTTTGTAGGCTGTATGGCCTTTGCCACAAATATTCAACTCTGTCACCAAAGCAACAGAGAAGAAATAGCAAATTCATAAACACATGTGCATAGCCATATTACCATAAAACTCTATTCATGGGCACAAGCTTGAATTTCATTCAGTTTTGCATATTATTATTCTACCTTTGCTAGTATTAATCCACTTAAATATATGGGAAAATCATTGTTATGGTACAAACACAGGCAGTGATCTGGATCTGCTCTACAGATTTTTCCTTTGCCAAGTTCTACTCTATTCACATTCAACTATTATGTCCTTTGGTTAGAATTGACTTTGAATAATTTGTTGAGGAAATCATGATACTGCCTTCATGTTAAAACTAGGAGATTAGAGTAACAAATGTTAGTTGTTTCCTCCAAAAGGTGCACAAATGAACTACATATTTTGAAGTATAGATCCACAGGGACAAATGTACAGACATTACAAAAAAGAAAAAAATACTTTGCAAACAGAAAAGCCCTTTCCTTTCAACCTGTCATTATAAGCCTTGACTGATGCTGGCGGAATGGGTTTTGAGGTCTCAAATGTCTTACATTTCCATGGGATGATTTGGGAATCACTCTTCTTGGCATCAAAACAGACCACAAAAGAGCCGGGTAACATATAGTCCACAGTTTTTCTCCCTCCTGAAGATGGAAAATGGCTTTTAGAGCATTTACTGAGAAGCATCCCTTGAAACATGATTATATTTACTCTAAGAATATCATTGAGGGATGTGAATGATTATGCTGTTATTTACTGAAGATCTGTGTTCTTAGGTTTTAGAATCAACAGTAAATTCTTCACGTAAAGAACTGGATTGTGTTAACTTACATGTAGTTTATTCTCTATACACTGGTCTATTTTATTCATCTTCACCAGTGGCCTTAGGTGAATGTTACAAGAAATGAATAAATGAGTGAAATCATGGTGATCTTTTCTTTGTATTTCTTCTTGTAAGCTTTTAAGACACATTTTCTTATTCCTCTTTAAAACCCCAAAGATAACCCATGCCCAAGCCATAATAAAATCAGAATAAGTTAGAATAATTCTAATTTAGAATTGCATTTACTAATAAGAAATACTGTTGTAAATATATATGTATAACTTATTAATAAGGAATATTTTGAAAAATATATAATAAAGTTTATCACATAATGAAATTTTTCATTAATAAGGTGTAGATTAAGAGATTGTCTTGGTTACTTTTCTCTTGTTGCTGAGACAAAATACCTGACACCCAAAATTAAGGAAGGAAAGGTTTATTTAACTCACAGTTTGTGGAGGTTTCAGTCCATACTCGGCTTACTCCAAGGCAGAGTGACACATAGCAGAGGGCAACTGTTCATGGCAGCAGAAAATAGCAAAAGCAACAAGAGCAAAAGGGAGGAGTGGCAGCGGGAAGAGCAAGCCTCTTCCCCTCCCTTGTATTGTATGCAGGCTCCCCACTTTAAGGCGGGTGTAGCACTCACACCCATAATCCCAGCATTGGACTGTGGATTAATCATAAACTCTAGAAGCCCACAACTATGACTGCATGAGGCTTTGGGGGCACATCCAGACACAAACCATAACAGAGATATAATTTATAATCTCAATTTTTAGTGCCTTTGAGTATATAGAGACATGCTCATAGAAAACTGGAAAGAAATTCATATGACTGTGGTCTCTTACTTTCCGCTAGAGTTCGTGACAGTCAAACCTAGGATTTAAGGCTGATAATGCCTAATAGACACTACACTAAGTCAGTTCAATTTTCACAGCTTTCACTTCCTACCAAAATTTCAATCTTTCTCTTTCTGGGTTAACTAACGGCAGATGTGACTGACAGCTAAGAAGAAATTCCCCCATTCTAAGTAATCAACACCAGTAAATCCTGATTTGAGAAGACTAGAGCACTATTTTTATGCTGTAGTTAGGTTCATGCTCTATGTGTAAACTGCATTCATTCATTCATTCATTCATTTATTTATTCAGTCAGTCAGTTAGTCATGTAGGCCAATTTATGTGGCACAATCAACCATCTGTCACGCAGGCTAGAAATATTCATGGTGTTATGGAAAGTGCCATTTCGCCATGCTTGCTGCACAAGCTACATGAAAATACTATTTCAGATCAAAGGTGCACTTCATTCACTGGCCATAAGAATGTTCCTTCACAACAACCAGAAACCCATCTAATCTTTACATCTCATCCTGTGATCAGTTACATCTGAGCTTAATGAGCATTGAAATAAAGCAGCATGTTTAATTGAACGGGTCAGAGTTGCTAGCTGGGTTGTAATCATTGTGCCATAGCAATAGTCATGTCAGTGGGAATGTAAATACTTGAAGTTTCTTGAAGCCTTCCTGTTTGCACTGATGTTACGGAAGTGTGACGAGGACCAGAAAATGGCTATTACTGTCCCCGTTTTATACGCGAGGAGACTGATGTTCACAAATGTTGGGTAACTTGCTCAGTTTCACTCTCCGGTGTAAGTGATGGAGCTGGGGTTTCTGCAGAGCTTGTGCTCCTATTCTATTAGCCATAAAGTGGACCCTCAATGGATGTGTAAAGATATATGCCAATAACCTCAGACTCTAGGACTCTAACAGGTTATATCTCTGCTCTAACCCCAACCAATATCACTTCTCCTCCTCAGCCTCCTATTTCCCTTAGTTCCCTATGTTTTAGGAGCTTTTTAGTTTTCTGCTGTTACTCAAGAATGTCAAACCGATTTCTGCCTGGGACCTCTATAAAGTCCTTGCTTTTCTGTCTGCCTGGGAGACTCACTTCATAAGCATAGAAACAAACTCCCTATTTCACTGCTACCATTGGGCTTAGAATTTTTTAGTTGCTTTAAAATCCTTTGTTGAATTAATATTTAATAGTAATTAATATGTGGTTGAAATATTTTTAATTAATATGTGGCCAAATCTTTTCAACCCTTATACTTAGAGCCAAATGTCGAATCTTTGCTGTTGCATTATTCTCTATAATAGAACTTACTTAAATACACGCTGCCAAGAGAAAGTTTATTTCACAACTCATGGAATGTTTTCCAATATAGATCATATTATACTCTTTGAAGTAAGCCTGGGCAAACATCAAAAATTTGAAATGATTTTTTACATTGTATTAGATGTAAAAATTGAATGAAACTAAATATCAACAGCAAGTAAAACCGCAAATAACACTAAATATCAGCAGCAAGAAAAATCACAGAAGTTGTATGAACACATAGACATTAAACAATTATCTTCTCAGTGATCTCTGGTCATTGAAAACCTCAGAGAGGAAATTAAAAATTTCTGAAATCAAATAGAAAAGGCAGTTATGTGAAGAAAATGTGTAGCTATGACTACTTACATCAAAAAATCAGAAATATCTTAAATATGTAACCTACTCATATATCTCCAGGACTTAGAAAAAATAACAAACTAAAATCAAATTCAACAGAAGGAAAGAAATCAGAACTAAAATTATGAGATAAAGACTAATAGAACAATATACAGTATAAATGAAAAGAAACATTAGTTCTTTGAAACAATGATCATGTTTAATAAACTCTCATCCAAACTAAACCAAAGGAAAAGAGAAGAGCCACATCAATATAACTAGAAATGAAAAGGAGAATACTACAACAGAGAGCCTTGAAATGCAAAGGATTATTAGAAATTTCTTTGAAAACCTATATTCTAATAAACTGGAGTATTCAGAAGAAATGGATAAATTTCTAAATACATATGACCTATCAAAACTAAAGCCAAATAATATAAAAACCTTAACAGATCAATAAGAGGCATTGAAATTAAAGCCTAATAAAATCTTTCAACAAGTAAAAGCCCAGTACCAGACAAGCTCATGGCTTAATTTTAGAGGACCTTTAAAAAAGAACTGCTACCAATGCACCTCAACTAGTCCATGAAAAAGTAAGAAAAGAAACACTTCTAAACTCATTTTACAAGGCCAACATCAACCTAATGCCAAAACTAGACAAGGACACAAGAGAAAAAAGAAACTATAGACCAATATTCTTGATGAACAGAGATGCAAAATCTTTAATGAAATACTCACAAATCAAATTCATCAATGCATTATACAGATCATACATCATGATCAACTTGGTTTTATTCCAGAGATGCAAAAATGCTTTAACATATTCAAATTAACAACTATAATATGCCACATAAATGCAATGAAAAATAAAAACCACATAATCTTCTCATTCGATGTACAGAAAGCTTTTACAAAGTTCAACATCCTTTCATGATAAACCCCTAAAGAAACAGGTATTAAAGGATAATTTCTTACTATATTGAAAAGGTCATATATGATAAACAGATACTGGGCACCATTCTGAATGGAGAAAACCCATTTGCTCTTAATTCAAGAACAAGTCAAGAATGTCCACTCTCATGACCTTAATTCAATATAGTTCTTGAAATTTTAGTAAGAGCAATTAGAGAAAGGAAAAAAAAACAAAAGGAATGCACTAGGAAAGGAAGACATCAAATTATCTTTATTTATTGATCATATAATGCTACATTAGGAGATATTAAGAACTCCAACAAAAGACTTTTAGAGCTGATAAATGAATTCAGCAAAATAGCAGGATATAAGTGTGATCAGTATTAAAAAATCAATAGCTTTACCATACACCAATAGTGCACTAGCTAATAAAAGAATAAGGAGACAATTTCACATACAATAAAATAAAATGCCTAGGGGTCACTGTAACTAAGGAGGTGGAAGACATCTATGATAAAAATTTCAGAGCACTAAAGAAATTGAGCAACATTCAACATGAGTTGGAAAGACCTCCCATATTTATAGACAGACAAAATCAATATTGTCAAAATAACCATATTACTAAAAGGAACCTACAGATTCAATGCAACCCCCACCAAATCTCCAATGACATTCTTTGCAGACCTAGAAAAAAAAATCCTAATATTCACCAGGAAACAAAAAAGATCCAGAATAGCTATAGAAATCCTAGGCAAAAAAAGAAATAAAGCTGAAGGCATGCAAAACCACATTTCAAGTTAAACTACAAAGCCATAATAACAAAAACAGCATGGTATAGGTACAAAATCAGAAACATAGGCCAATATAACAGAATACAGGATACAGAAGTAAACCCACATCACTATAGTTATCTGCTTCTGGACAATGGAGGAGAAATAAACATTGGAGAAAGGACAGACTCTTTATAAATGGTGTTGGACTGTGCTGGGGATATGGCTCAGTGGTGTGGCATCTGCCTTGCAAGCATGAGGTCATGAGTTTGATTCCCAGTACCACACACACAAAAAAAAACCCTGAGTTATAAATGGTGTTGGGTAAACCAGATATCCACTTACAGAAGATTGAAAATAGAGTCTTATCTCTTACCCTGTACAAAAATCAATGCAAAATGAATGAAAGAGCTATGTATAAGACATGAAACTTTGAAACTGCTGAAGGAAAACACTTGAAGTCATAGACATAGGCAAAGACTTCCTGAATATAATTCTCATAGCACTGGAAATAATAGCAGGAATTAGCAAATGGGACCACATCATATTAAAAAGTTTCCACATAGCAAGGAAACAACTAATGGATGAAGAGATAGCCTATAGAATGGGAGAAAATATTTTCTGGCTATTCTTCTAACAGAAGATGAATATGTATAATATATAAGAACTCAAAAACCTAACATCAAAATAATCAAATAGCCTAATCAATAAAAGGACAAATAAAATGAACATACACTTCAGAAAAGAAGTGTCAATGGTCAACAAGCATATGAAAAAATGGTGAACATCTTGAGCCACTAGAAAAATGTAAATCAAAACAACTTTGAGATTTCATTTCACCCTAGTCAGAATGACTATTAGCAAGAATAAAAAAGCAATAAATACTGGAGAGGATGCATGACAAAAGAAAACCTCCTACTCTGTTGCTCAAAATATAAATTAGTTTAGCCACTATGGAAATCAGTACAGTATGGAGGTTCCTCAAATAGAGCTACCATTTGATTCAGCTATGCCACTCCTTTGTGTATACCTGAAACAAAGTCAGCATACTATAGGAATGTGTGCAATACCTGTCTATTGCAGCACAATTCAAAACAGCCAAGATATAGGGCCAGCTTAGATGACCACAGACAAAGACAATGTGGTGTATATACACAATAGACTTTTACCCAGTCATAAAGAAGAACAAATTTCTATCATTTACCGAAAAATAAATGGATCTGGAGACCATCCTGGTGAGAAAAAGAAGCCAAACTCAGAATGACAAATATTGCTTGCTCTCCCTAGTATGTAGAATTTTAAAAAGATGACAAGAAAGTAGAAAGGAGACTATTATTAGACAAGGAAGGAGAAGTAGAAGGACATAAGGCCAGAAAACAGTGGGGATGGATATAAGCAAAATATTACACACACTGGGCACAAAGCAAACCGTGAAACCAGGAAGAAAGCAAGACGGGGTGCTGCGGGAGTAAAGAACAAAACGTGTGATGCGCATGTACCAATCTGCCTGGAAGGAGCCCATTACTCTGTCTAAGCTATAAGAAAGGAGTAAATCTGAAAGAAGCATCAAAATGAGATACTCTGGCAAAAACAAAAACCATCTTTGGGACATTCTTGCCAGTTAGTAATGATATGAAGCATTGATTACGTAGTCACTTTTGTCTGCCTATGTCATATTGGCAACTAATTTGCCCCTAGTAATAAAAAGCAATAGCGACAGTAACCTTTTATTGTGTTCCTGTGCTATGTAAAAGATTAAGATAGATATGATATCCTATTTATTCCTCATAACAGATATGTAAGACCAGCTCAGATTATTTAAATAATTTGCTTGAGGACAGAAAACTGAATAGATGGGAGAGTCATTTTATCCTTGGTATTAAACTCAGTAGCCCCCATTCTTTTTGGTCTACTTTTTGATGATATGTTCCATCTTATGCATAATTTCTACTGGCAAAAAGTAGCATACTCCCAAGTGCCCACCAAAAAGGACTAGGCCAATTTGCTATGTGCATTTGTCAACTGAAATTACTACACTGAAGTGAAACAGAACAAACCACTGCTGTATACAACAAAATGGATGAATCTCACAGGTGTTATGTTGAGTAACAAAGTCAAAACCAACATTCCACACCGATTCAACAGACAAAGGGAAATGATCATGATAAACTCAGAAATCCAATGAGAAAACCTGGTTAAAGTGTGACGGGTGCTGGAAGTGTGCATTGGCGTGTATATACATGCCTGTGTATATGGAAGATCTCCACATGGACACATGAAAGTTGTGTGCTTTAGTGTGCATGTTGTACGTGAATAGAATACCAAGACAGAAAAGAATTGAAATTTTAAGAGTCAAGGTATGTGTGCAAACTGTAAGAGAATCGTGAAAGCTTGGGAACTTGAGGACCCGTGCTGCCTGTCACTATGGAGAAGCTCACAGATGTCTGGATGGCAGGTCACAATTGTCTCAATGACTGACAGCAGGAAGATGGAACCAACCTTTGCTATCTGTCTGAGGCCACCTCAGGAAAGCTGAGCAACATAAAATTTTAGAGAATTATTTGGTTTTCCTTGCCTGTTTTGCTTTAGATCCACTCCTAGAATTTAATGCAGCACATTTTTCTCAGACCCGGCTCTTTTCCTGACCACTCAACCTTCTCTCGAACTGCAAGGGAAGTGAAGAAGTGCCCATCAAGTTTGAATCATGCTTGGCAGGGAAATAACTTATTTTATTGCTATTTGTCATTGGAATTATCTTACATTAAAAAGACTACAATGAAGACAGCAAGTCTTTTTCTATCAAAATAACAAGTCACGAAAATGTCAAGCCATTTATACATGAAAAGATCTGGGGGATGGGATAGGCTGTATCAGTCTTCATTTTAGAAGAGAAAAATACTACTTGAGAAGGCAGTCAGAGTCTGAACTCTTTAGGAGGAGAGACTATATGATATGGGCAGGGTGGAGGTGGGAAGGAACAGTCCTTCTAAGCCTCAGGGTCTAGAGGAAATTTCCAGATAGACAGCTTCTCAAAAGCTTTGAAAAGTGATATTTCTGCTAATATTGTATCAAAGAGGAAAAAATCTGTTTCCCTGCGAAGGCTGCTGAGTTGCTCATACATGGTGACCCTTGGCATGCCTAACACATGAAGTCATCCGGAGTCTAAAGAGAGCTATGTATCCAAGCCTGAGGCTTGTTTATGGAAAAAGAAGTTTTGGGGCTTGGTTTTCCTTAAACACAGTGCCTTCTGGGCTGCGGGAACATTGGTTATTCTTTACAAAGTAGCTCTTGTCCTCCAGAGCAAGTGTCCTGATTTCTGGCCTTAGGTTGGAACTCAAAGTATCGGCCCGTCAGTTTTCTTCATTTCCTGTGGGCTCAGCCTCCTCCTCATCTCAAGGGCAACTTTTAAAAGTATGCCTTAGGTTCACTTGGATGCAGCTCCTCAATGGAACAGGGAAGCCAAGAAATACATGGAGGTCCAGGGAAGCAGAAACGCAGCAAAAAATGATCCAGCTACTTTCCAGCACAACTGGCCTCATTCACGACCCTCTCCTCACATGTGGAGGCCCTGGAACGGAGCTGTGGCTCTCACCTCTGAGAAAGACAGTGCAGTGACTCAGAGACCATGGCACTGCTCTTCAGGCTTGGTCCTGTGCAAGCAAACTGCCACTTTCTATAGACATCAAATCATATGTCAAACTAGGAGAAGATTATTAATATCTTGACAAAAACCCTTTGAAAATTTTTTATTTTTTTCCACTCTCTGTGAGGAGCGCAGCATTTCTAGGATAAATGATACAATTCTGAGGTATTTGAACTGCTATTGGTATTTAAGAAAATAAAAGAATGGACTAAAATGTTCTAGGAATGACGAGGAGGATTTGTGTGGAGTCTGGAGTTGGGTATTGATCCTAATTTTGCTCTTTTGCTATTCTGGTTCTGGAGATTGAACACAGGGTCTCACTCATGCCAGGCAAGGACTCTATTATGAATGATATCCTGCTTCTCTCTCAAGTCGAGAATATTTTTACTTTCTTTACAGTATGTATGGTATGAAAGCAACTCTAAGGAGATTTCCATTGCCCTCTACCCCTTTCTTTGGTCCCTATAGGTTTATAAATAACAGGAAGTATTTTTAGTACTGAGAATGAGAAAGAAGGGTGGAGGAGTTTTCATTGTAGTGGAGCTGAGGCTAACGGTGGGAATTGTAACTCTTGTGGAGCACACCATGGTGACCTTTCTCCATTATACTTACTCAGAAATGCATTTGTTATCAAAGAAAATGATGAGGGAGCAGGTGTAGCTCAGTGGAAGAACACTTACCCAGCATACATAAGCCCCTGGATTCAACTCCCAGTACCCAAAAAAAAATTCAAAGGAGTGGATGAGTCTAAGCACATGAATATACTCAGGAGAATAAAAATATCTCCTGCTCAGTGAGGTCCAAGGTGTCTGCAGAACCCAAGAGGCTTGGCTATGAGCAGTAAGGAACAAAGCCCAGAGGGTGCATCCATGTTTCCTGCTTCCATGCCACCACTTACTCACTTTAAAACTGCAAATATCCTTTCAGTACTCAAAGCTTCTTGGGAGTGTTTGAGTTTCTCCAGGACAAATACAAATGTAAACTAACAAAAAAACTATAATTTGGAAGATTTTAGGATCCTGAAGATACTAGTGAGATATATGGGGTACAAGCAGTATGGTATATCAATCTTATCTCAAACATATTTCTTTCTAACAGCAACTTACACAAGCCAGAAGCATCACTTTCCCCAGGCCAGCACTGCAAATTCTTCTAATATCACACCTTCCCAGTATAAGTTCATACGCACCCATTTAGAGAAGATAGTGAAAAAGGACTTTACCAAGCAAAATTCTGTGGCCTAGGGTCTGTCTCTCTTTACCCATCTTTCTTCTCATACTGTTTTGGGACTTCTCAGCATCTATTCATAAATATTGAAAAATTCAGATTTCTTGGGTACTTTGACTTTGGCTCAAACATCCTTCGGGTTCAAAAGTAGAGCAATAAGCACTGTTTAGAATGGGAGCACTTTGGGCATTTGAGAGCAGAAAAATTCTTAATTTTACTGGGCTAAGTCACAAAAGTGTCCTGCACATTTGAGGAACTAGAATTTCCACAATCTGTACCCATAAATGACTGCTCACTGTGGGGACAAATTAAAACACTAAACATATCTCTTAATGTCTCTGGAGAATGGCTATGTAAAAAAAGACAAGGGGAGAATTTGCTAAAATAGGGTTGTTTTGTTCAGTACAAGAGAAAGTACATTCTGGAAAGCTGTCATTTGCAGCTCTGACCAGGAAAGCCGCTACTTCTGCCCCTATTCTGAGTGACATCACAATTTCTTATGTTAGGTACCATGCCCAGTATTAGCAGTTCAAGATATAAATAAGATCTGGATTCTAGGCCAGGGAAGCAGCCCAGTGTTGGGGTTCTTGTCTAGTATGTACAAGGCCCTGGGTTTAACCACCAATACTAAGTTTAAAAAAAAAAAAAAAAAAAGATGTGGTTGCTGTACTTAGGAGCTCATGGTCCACCTGGAGAAAAAAACAGCTAAGAACAATGACATATGTGTCCTCAGCAATGAGGACATCTGAGAGTGTCAACGAAAGCAGGGGTAGGGAGTAAGCAGACCCCACTGAGTGGCAAGGGCCTCATCCGAGAGGCTGAACAACGTGCTAACGAAGGGTCAGGCACACTGATGCTGGGTTCAAAGCCCAGCTTGGTCCCAATCAGCTGTGGGACCTTGGAGAAGTTCTGCACATCTGCGGTTTCCTCCTCTGTTCCATGGGGATGATGAAGGTATCTACTTCTGGGTGGTTCTCAAGCATAAACAAATTGAAAATGCATGCCAACAACTGGTACATGCTAAGTCCCTGATAAATGTTGATCTTTATGTTTGGGACATGGAGGAAAGAGACCTCTTCAGGCAGAAAAGCATCAGAGAGCATCCAGAAGGGCCCGCCGCTCGCGTAATGGGGCTTCCCTGTGTAACAATTGCTCCAAAGCCATTAGAAGACTTGGTTTCTGATTCTGGTTGCCTCGTTCCTAAGAAGTATGTTCTTTAATGAAGTCTTTGCTGCTGTAAGCCTTATTTCCTTGTCTAAATCAGAGATAGTACCACCCATGAATAAAATAACCACAAAACATGAATAAACATGCATGAAAATCGTGACACTTTGCAAACTCTGAAGCCCCATAATGTATGTAAGGGAGCAGCAACTGCTCAAAATGCAGGAAGCCACTTAGGAGAAGAAAACAATGAAAGGACAGGGGTTTTACCCACTTCTGAAACAGGAAAGTAACGGTATTTCTCTGAACCTTTATCTTTTATCTAAAAAATGTGATTAATAGTCTACTTTATGTATATCTTATTTGGATTCAAAAGGTTTATTTGTACAAAGCAGGTGCCCCAGGTCTGACGAGTCATAGATGCTATAAATTTTTAAGACCTTCTGCATTTTCCTTCCTTTTTTCTCCCACCTTTATGAAATTATGTGGAACCTAAATTCAGAAAGATCTAGTGCCTGAAGGCACCATGTCCTGTGTGCCCATGCTGCCAGTGGAAACTTCTCACCAAGGTCAGCGGGAGGAAGCAGAGAGAGTGCAAAAGCAGACTTTCCAGGGTACACAAATGACTTTCGCTCTTGGCAATATCTATTGAAAGTTGACAGAAGACTGTATGATGGTGTCCCTGAGGTCCAGCTCAGATGGTTCTCTCACTGAGAAGTGTCAGAGACCGTTCCTGTAACTGGCAGCCGCAATGGATTCCAAATATATCTGTCTTATTCCAAAGTGCTAACAGCTCACAAGAGGAAAAGAAATGAAATCACACGCCCCCTGGGGAACATGTCCTGGGCATGTGGGCTGTAAGACACACTTCCATTCTGCATGTGTGCACTGTGTAGTCAGGGTCAGAGCAGTATGGTGGAGAAAGACTACCCACACTTGGAGATAGCCAAGCCATGGATACCCTGTGGTTTGACTTGTGGCTTTCATTTCCCACAAGTCAAAGGTTTGGCCCAAGTTTCACAACTGTGCTTTGAGAAACAGAAAAAAATGGGACAAAAGTGAAAGGAACACCGAGAGAATCTGCCAATTATCTCATGCTCTTGAGTGATTTGGGGCTCTGAGTTTTCTCTGTTGTAGACCAAAAGGTTTTGATCAGATTTCCCAAGGTCTCCTCTTCCTTCATTTCTTTTCTAAGATTCTGTGACACTAAATCTCCATGTCCTTTATACCCGTGAGAAAAATAGGATCTCATGGGGAAATATTCTGAGTAGAAGTCACTATTAGTAGCATAAAAAACTCATTATTAATTTTATAGAATTTAATTGCACTTAAATCTACAGTAAAGAACAGCTAACTTAGAGGGTCTTGGAGTGGTATTTCAGACCTCCGATGGAAACATGGCTAAAGATGATATGTCTTCGGGAGAATCCCAGCTCCGCTCCTTCTTAATCATGTGGACTTCAGCGAGTTACTTGACCTCTTTGAGTCAGGATTCACCATCTGTAACTAGGAATAGTAGCAGTTCATACCTCATAGAATTGGTAGCATTTAAAATGAGAAAACATGTGGAACAAAGGAAAATAGGATGCATTCAGTAACAACTGCTGATGCCATTACAATTGCTTCACCTATTTTATCCAACACCAGTGAGTCCTACTCCAACATTTTTATGGAAGACTTTTAGTAGCTCAGGCTTCGGTGCTGGACGCTTTCACCTTCTTAGTCTACACATTGTCTTTGGATGTTGTCATGCACCAAAACCCATGTACCAGCTATGGTCTCTACCTCAGAAACTCCCACATTTAGGTGTACAGCCCAGAATCTTCTTAGTGTCTGGAACCACACATGTATGCAAATGCTTTCTAGGACATCTTTGGATCCCTCAAAATCAGTGTTCTAAAAGTGGATTCCTTTTTGTTTCTTTGAATCATACCTTCTTTTTTCCTTCCTCTTCCAGTAAATGTCCCCACCATCAAATTGAAAACCTCAGTTACACTTAACTTCACAGTCTCGCTCACCTTTCTCCCTCTGGTCCAACACCAAAGCATCAAAGGCTGTTTAATTTGACCTTGTAAAAGTCTTTTATCTCCATACTATCTCTAGTCCAGTCCAGTCTGGGGCTTCTTTCTTCTCCTTCTCCTCCTTTTTCTTGTTTTTCCTCTTCCTCTTCCTCTTCCTCCTCCTTTTCCTCTCCTTCTCCCTCTCCCTCTCCCTCTCTTGCTGTCATTCACTTTCTCTGAATCTCCTAAGTAAATTTTCTACCTTTAATCTTCCTTCTATGGAAGATCTTTCTAAAATTTATGCATTGATGTGTATTCCTTATGCTGAGAACTTATTAAGGACCCCTCATTTTTCATAGGGTAAAACCCAAGATCTCTAAATTGGCTTTCAAAATGATTTGTGCACTGGCCCAGTTTGACCTCTACCTCTGTACTTTCTAATCATTCTCAACTTCCTTTGTATCTGAGAAATCCCCAACTGCTCTTTTGCTTCGAAATTTTGCAGACTTCTCTCCTTCTGATTCAAAAGCCTCTCTGTCTCTCTGTCTTTCTCTCTCTGTTTCTGTTTCTGTCTCTGTCTCTCTCTCTCTCCCTGTCTCTCTCTCTCTCCTCCTCCTCCTCCTTCTCCTCCACCTTACACTCAGGGGTTAGGTTCAGTATCAAGTTCTGTAAATGTTTTCCTGCCACCAAATCTGAAAAAGCTGCTCCTTCTTGGTCCCTGTTTGCAGCAAAAGCCTTATCCATGTCTTATCCATGTCTTTTTCCTTCTTTCTCTTATCCATGGTCCCTGTTTGCAGCAAAAGCCTTATCCATGTCTTATCCATGTCTTTTTCCTTCTTTCTCTTATCCATGTCTTTTTCCTTCTTTTTCCTTCTTTCTCTCTTGTTCTTGTTAACCATTTTCTCCATGAGGGCAGAACTCATGAATATCTTTGTGTCCTCAGGGCTTAGAAAAAAACCTAACGCTAGGAAAATATTTTGAGATTGAATAGATATGCTGCCTGTATCTCATTGTCTCAGAAGACATGGTTTCCATCTCCTTTTTATAGACTCTGCGGTTCCCACTCCTATGCGGCTGCTACAGTCAAGTATCCCTCTCTATGCTTAAGTGGGAAGGAAAAAGAATTTCTGTGTCACAACTGGAGGCCCCACACTCATAAAACAATGCCTTATCCTCTTCACATTTGTAGAGACTGAAAAATGTAAACTGATTCCAGGCCTACTCTTGGGTGACCATAAATTACTAACTGTAGGCCACAGTTTCAGAAAGGAGAGGGTCAGGGATATGCGGAACTCCTTGGAAAAGGACTATTGTCCCTTCCCAACATGAAAGATCTGCTTAGACAAGGCAACCAGCTTCTCCTAACTCAACAGATAAATGAGATGAACTTGTATGACCTTCCATGCAAACTGGTAATGTGGAGCCAGGCAGAGTTATTGCCAAACAAGTCGGTTTAAACCCCAGCTTTGCAACTCACCAACTGTGATAGCTTGGGCAAAGCATCCATTTTTTCTGAGACTGTAAAACAGTGAGTACCTGCAAGGAGAGATACATTTTTTTGTTTTGTTTTGTTTTGTTTTGTTTTGTTTTGTTTTCTGGTACCGGGAACCGAACTCACGACCTTGCACTTGCCAGGTAGGCGCTTTGCCGCTGAGCTAAATCCCCAGCCCTAAGGAGAGATACATTTGATGAACGTCAAATAGCACATGGCACATAGGAGAGGATCAGTTAATGAAAGTCATTACTTTGAAAAGTTTTCCTGCTACATAAAGAAAAGCCAGAAGAGACTAGATGCTGATACTTTTGGAGAGAGAAAGAAACACAGAGAAAGAACCAAGTACACTAGGTGTTGTTGGAGTCCGTGTCTGAATAATCATTATTTCAAGAAATACAATTATTTCTACTTTACAATACCTGAGACTGAGGAATTGATAATACATTTTTCTGTCTCTGTAGAGATCAGGTAATGAATATTAATGATATTCTTCATTACAACTTCATATCCCCAAAAGGAAACCCATTAATGCCAATTCTAGGATAAGCCACTAGCTGAGTTCCTCATGGTGATCTAATTTCCCAAACACTTAGTTCTTTCCAGAAAAGGCTAAATCAGCATAAATACAAATGGATAATATCAGCTCCCTGCAGAAAAAATCAGCCGTGCCTGTTCTGGATTCTAAGTGACAGACGTAGGTCTTGGGTCACTGTCTAAACCCAGAATGCCGAGACCCTCAGCTGTCTGTCTCAGCTGTGATTCATCATAAAACTGACTGATGTTTGCCAGTGTTTCTCTGTAAGGGACCTGGAGCCCTCCTCATTTTTCTGATGGGTATGTCCTACTTCATTAGTGACTTGCTTTGTGTGTCACTGGAAACTGATACTTGAGCCACTTACCACATGAGATTTTCTGTATTCATGAGCTTTGAGTACATATTTGCTCAAGGTTAGCACTCAAGAAACTTGCTTTCGGGTTGCTCCTCACCTGTCCTAATTTCTGAGGCTCTGATTCTGTGACGGTGAAATATGGCATATCTTTTTTGATTCTGAAAATGTAAATTAAAATATGAGAGAGTACTTGTCAATTATAGGATCATTTAAACTGGATGCTAATGTTTTTTAAAGGTTGGTATAATATCACTAGCTTATAATTAACTTTTGTTTAAAACTTTTTTTTTTTTTTTTGACATTGGGCCATGTTAAGTTGCCCACACTGGTCCTGAACTTCCAGTTTTAAACTTGAGAACCTCCTGCCTCAGCCTCCCAAATAGCTGGAATTATAAGTATGTATCACTGCATCTGGTTTTAAATGTTAAAAAAAAGAGACACCTTATATTTATTTGTTTACTATGATCCTAAATTATTTTCTGCACTTTCATGGGCTCATCGCCCTTAATTCTCACAATAGCAACATGTGCTGGGAAATTATTTTTATATATGCATTTCAGATGACAGAGCTATAGCTAAGGTAGGTTAGTCAATGGCAATCAAATTGTAAGAAGTGGAACTGATATTTGAATATGGGGCTACCTGATTCTGGCACAAAAATCTTAAACTCTTACCTCTTTCATCTTCACAAAGTGTCAGTGGGAAGCAATTTGATTAACTTTCTCTTCAAACACAAGCATAGTCTCTTAAACCCAAATGGTTATTTCAGAGATAGACATTTTTCTAGGAGTTAAATAGATTGGATTCCACAAAGTTTAGATATGCAGTAGGATTTGGCAGCTGAGTTATGTCTGTGAAATATTGCAAGTCATATTTCTTAGAACATCTATTGTCTTAGGCTGTGAAGGCTGCCATAATAAAAATGCCATAGACTAGGGAGTTTAAAAAACAAATTTATTTCCTCACAGTTCTAGAGGCTGAAATTCTGAAATTGAGGTGTCTGCAGGCTTATTTCCCCTGTGACCTTTTTTCTTTCCTTACAGGTGTTCACCTTCTTGCTGGTCATATAGTCACTCTGTGCATGTGTATGTCTGGAGATTCATCTATGTCTCTATTTCTTCTTCTTATAAGCATACAAGTCAGATTAAGATCCAAGCTAATGAGCCCAGTTTATTGTAATTACCTCACTAAAGGATCTGTCTGTAAACATGGTCACATTTTGAGCTACTGGTGTTTGGGACAGCAGCATCTGATTCTTGACGTTGTCCCAATTCAGCAATAGTATCAGCCTGGCACTGTGAAGCCATTTCAGAGGATACCTCACAAAGATGAATCACTCAGGCCTACTTCCTTTCTGCAAGAAATTTACAAGTTCTAAATAACAATGCTATGAGGTAAAAGGTGAGATGTGGCACAAAAGAAATACAGAAAACAAGTGCTGGGCGATTCAGGAAATTGAGTTGACTTCCAGTTTATAGCTTAGGTCAAAACATGCTTCATGGTAAATATAGCATTTCACAGTGTTTCTACACAGGATTTGATCTGGGACTAATAAACCTAGTAGATGATTTTTCCCAAAAAAACAATGAAATACCGCCCTGTTATTCATATTTTTCTTTCTTTTTATGGCTTTTATTTCACCTTGAGTTAAGATCAGAGTGATTAGAGCTCAGATTTTTTAAAAGAATAATGTACCAGGGAAGATGGTTGGCAGGTGGAATGCCTTCTGCGGACAGTTTCTACTGTAACTTCTTAGACCTTCCTGACCCTCCCAAGCAGTGTAAGGTATGCAACAACCACTTAACAGATAAAGGAAAATAATTCTTATGTGGAACCACTGAGGACTTTTAACCACAAATAGATTCAACAGGTTAATAAATAAGCCTTTCGGTCATATTACCATTGTGCTTTCCAAAGCATTTTGCCATATTTGATCTTCATAGCAGCAGCACTGCAAAAGGCACGTTCTGTAATAATATGATTTATTTCTTCTTCTTCACTTGCCTTTTCTGTCTGTTATTCAGCCTTCTCTGTCCTAGTCATTACCTCTGGGAGGGTGATTACCGAGTCCCGCCCAACCCCGGATTCAGTTCAGTTGCTGCCTGCCAGATTTTCTAGCATACATCTTCATAGTAACTCCATTTCAAAAAATGAAGAGTTAACTGTGTTCTTTTTAATGGCTTCCTAATTTTACACTATTTACCTTCTTTGTAAATCATACTAAAGCAAAGGTTAATGACCTTCAAAGGGAGAGTAACACATTGAACATTGCTCAGTTTTCTTTTCTTTCTTCTTTTTTTTCTTTTGTCATTCTAGAATGAATTGTAGATCTGTGTACTCACCAAATCCAATCAAATGATTATTTCTATGACAACATAGAAAAATATACATTGTTCACTATCGTATATATGCCATTTCTCACACATAAAAGCAAACTAAAATTTCTAAAAGTTGAAATATTATGAGGTGAAACTTTACATCCTTTTAAATAGAAAAGACAAATTTCTGATTTTTTCTCAAAGAAAAGCATTTAAAGTCATACTCAGCAATACCTGATTCCATACCCTTCCCAATGGTGTCTATAATTAAATCATAATTATATTAGTGGGAAAGATGGACACTTTTTCCTCTTTCTTGAGGGGAGTAGATCCAGGGAACAACTGAGCTACAACTTCAGCCCTTTGCTACTTTTTTTCTGTTCTGTTCTGTTCTGTTCTGTTCTGTTCTGTTCTGTTCTGTTCTGTGATTGGGTCTTTCCAAAATGCCCAGGCTGAACTTGCATTTGTAATCCTCCAGACTCAGCCCCCTGACTAACTGAAATTGTAGGTATGTGCCACTGTGCCTACATGTTACTCATCATTTTAATTCATACTGTTCTTATTGCAAATAAAAATGAACACTTCTTCATTACTTAAATGCCATTTGTATTTCATTATCTCAATTTATTTTTGTCTATTGCGTTGTTCTTTTTTCTAGTCATCCATGGAAATCTGAAGGTGAGTTGCAAATACACACATGCAAATATATATACACAGTATGAGTCTTACATTTGTGCTTTGACTTTGCAGTGTTTTGGGACATGAAGTTTTGCACACATAGTTTCAAAGAACACTGTAGTGGATTGATAACTGGTGGTCAACTTATAACCCCCAGCTGAACTGAGTGAGTGGTGCTGGGTGTGGGAGGCCCACCTGAGGACTGTTGCCAGCAGCATAAGAGGCAAACCTGGAGGAGAAGAAGCAGGCTGTTGGGAGCTGAGAGAGACTGTGGGGAGCTGGCTTTCCTGATGAACTTTGCTGTTTTCATACTCCAAGGAGCTCGGGACCTCGCTGGCACTGAGAATGGCTTTGGTTCACTTTGGGGAGCTCTGGTCCTCACTTTGAGCATAGCTGCCTGGTTCTGGAGGGGAAGATGGTGCACTGCCGGCCTCCTGGAAAAGCTTGCTGCATTGGCTTCCCTGATGGGAACTCGGCCATCCTGACCATCGGAGGATCTCTGGACCTCACTGTTGTCGAGGATGGCTGTGGTACCTTTTGGGGGAGCTCTGGTTCTTCTGAGCATCACTTCCTGGCTCCAGTGCAGATCCCTCAGCCTGCTAGCACAGATCCTTCTTCCTGCTGGTACAGACTTTGTAGATTCCACCACTGACCTTTGGGCCTTCCCAGCAGATCCGTGAAACAGGTCTGCATGGATGTTGTCATGGGTTCTGGGCCTCCAGTTGGATTCGTGGGAGGCATTGTTATGAGCTCTGAGTATTCAGCTCAACTCATGTAGGACACTGTTGTGGGATCTAGGCCCTCAGCTGGATTCCTTGGTCTTAGTGTGCGGACAGATTTCCTGCACTCTTTTGTATACTGTTCTTTGGGTGACTATTATAAATAATCATATGAAGTATATGTCCTGTATTATGTTGTTCCCCTTGCAAAAATAAACCCCAAACCAACACAAACACCATTCTCTGCACATCTTTAGAAGGCCAGGCTTCATCACATTACACATGTCCTTCCCTTCTCCTTCCTTCCCCCAAGTCTCTCTTCACTCACACCACCATACTGTTACAGAATGACCATGGGACAGGCTTCCTCACCTCAGACTTAGTCTTTTCTTCCCTCTACCGGATCACATAATGATTCCTATTACTAACATGATGGAAATGTGGAATGATCCGGGATTTACAGAGCAGTGTCCAAGAACTCTAATATAAATTCAGTTTAAAAATATGGCAAAAATCACCCAGAAACAAAACTTGTAGTGGGAATTAACATGATTTATGAGATGCAAACCTGAAACACGGCCTTAAACCTGTCCTTACGCAACCAATTCTTTTTCTCTTCCTCCCTTCCCCATCTCTTTCTCTATCCCCTTTCTATCTCTGTCTCTCCCTCTGCTCTTGCTATTATTTCAGTCGTCACTCAAAGAACAAAGATTAGTCCATTGCTGACTTTCAGATTTTCTCTTCCAACTGTGACAAAACTTCATTTGATTTGTGAACAGCACCAAATGAAAATCGCAAAGAAATGTTATGGTGTCAACAAAGTCAAAAGACGTATTTGGCCTGGACAAGATATTCTTAGATAATTATATTCCAGAGTCTTGTCATTTAAAATCAGTATTCTAGATATAAAAAAAGAAAACTCAAGGAGCCAGGTAAATTTATAAAGTCATAAGAGCTATAACATCCTAGATTATTTGTTGATTATTTATATTCTTTTCAAATTTGTAGAGATTTTCCTGTTATAGACACTTTTCTGATTGTGTGTGTGTGTATCAGTCTGCAGGAAAACGAAGACTAAAAAGTAATATATATTTTATGACAACAGAGGTAAAAAAAATGAGGCCATTTCTGGACTATATTGCTATTTCTATTAAACCCTTCTGAGTAGAAAGAGTTAGCAAAAGTTTTCAGGAAAGAACCAGGATTGCAGAAGATATAGTTTCTGTTAAAACTACTCAACTCTGTCATTATAGCATAAAAATACCCATAGATGATATGTAAATAAATGCATATGACTGTGTTTCTATTAACATTATAAGACACGCTAAAAGCTGGAACTTTTTCATGGGCTATAGTTTGCTGCTGGTGAAAATGGTAAATTATTATTTAAAACTTGTTTGCTGGGAAATTAAAACAACATTGAGATTTCATCTCACCCCAGTAGGAATGGCTATCATTAAGAAATCAACCAATGACAAATGCTGACGAGGCTGTGGAGAAATAGGAACCCTTCTCCACTGCTGTTGGGAATGCAGACTGGTGAAACCACTGTGGAAATCAGTTTGGAAACTCCTCAGCAAACTAGGTCTAGAGGTCCAATTCAACCCAGCTGTTCCCCTTCTGGGTATGTTCCCAGAAGATCTGAAAACGTCATATCACAGCGATATATGTACACCCATGTTCATAGCAGCACAATTTGTAATTGCTAAATTGTGGAAGAAACCCAAATGTCCATCCACTGAAGATTGGATTAGAAAGTTGTGGTGCTTTTATATAATGGGATATTACTCAGCTATAAAGAAAGATAAACTCGAGGCTTTTTTAGGTAAATGGTCATAACTAGAGACCATACTCATAAGTGAAATAAATCAGACCTGCATGTGTAAGAATCATATTGTCTCACTAGTGTAAGACCTGAAAGAGTGAATAAAAATTAGGATGTATGATACACATTGTGAAACAAAAGGAAAATGCTCAAAAGTAAAGGGCAACTGGGATGCCCTCAAAAGTAAAGGGCAACTGGGGAAAAGAGAAGGGAAAGAAGGGGAAATTATGTAAGTATGTATATACAGGATAGCTAAGTAGTTGTACTACTGTCTTCTATTGCTCTACTGAAAGGAACAGTTAATGATTACTTATTTAATCAATCTTGTATGTCTCTATTTGTTTTCCTGAGAATGCACTTTGGAGATATCAATAATTAATACAGTAACCATGGTTAATTTCCTACAACTTTGTCTGTAACTCTGTTTCGTTTGTATTGTTCTTACACTATTTTGTAAATGGATGTCTGTTTGTTAATATGCTTTCCTTCTTTTATTTCTTAAAATAAAATAAAACATGTTTGCTGGGCCAGGGATGTAGCTCAGGGGCACAGCAGCTGCCTGGCAAGGACAAGGTCTTGAGCTGCATTCCCAGTACCAAAAAAAAGTTTGCTCATAATATGTATCTCTGTTAGATATTTTCAGTCTCCCTCTCCAGATCATCTTGCCAGTCATCTTCCTCTTGCTTTCTCTAGGGGAAGATGCCCTCTCCAGGCCCATCTCTGGACAACCTAAGCCTCCTGGTAGCTACTTGAGTTCAGACCAACAAGATGCATTGTAAGAAATTGGAAGACAACAAGAGAATGAGAATGAGGCATGTATCTTCCTAGCTATATCAAAGCTGGGTTAATATAGGTTAGGTATGTCGCTCTACCATAAGGTCATGGTTCTGATCTGGTGACCTCAGTGTTCTCCTTCCTGTTTCTGTACCTTTTTCACTCTGTGAAGTGGTACTGAGGGCTTCCTGATATTGAGTCCCCGTGCATGTTCCCTGCTTGTTTCTCTTCAGGAAAGTGATTCCTACTCCCAAGTGAGGAAACAGGTCTTTTAGTGTATTCTCCCAGATCATTCCATTTGAAAGTACCACCTGTTTCCTGCCAGGAACTTTGGTTGATTTAGTATACTATTTTTAAGAACTTTAAATCTTTATAATATCAAGATGCTATTGTATGTACTACACAGAGATCAATCAGTATAAAAAGCACCATTTTATTTTATCTGACACCAAAATAAAGCACTTAGCGCTGACCACCAGGTTTTTCTCTTGTGTTTGTTAACTCCCTTCAAGGCTGTACATATTCAGTAGCAAACCAGAAGACTCGTAGCTACTTAAACTACTGGCAAGCTTATGTCGGTTCCTCCCTACCTATGTCATGCTTCATGTAACTCAAAACCAAAAATAATGTCAAGGCATTGAACAAGTGCAAGAAAATCCAGTGTTTAGGTCTTTTTCCGCTAAAATAATTGATTTGATACGTAGAATTTACAACCCATTTCAAAATAAAATTGTTGGCCTGCTGATTCAATGTTGTCTTAAGCATGTTTCACATGTTCGCTGGGAAATTCAGGACTGCTCTGCAGCACAAAACTCAAATTCCTTAGTGTGGAATTAAGAGTTCATGATAACCTGGGTTCTGCCTACCTCTTCAACCTCAGACCACAGCAGTCCACCCTCCCTGCCACGGCCTCAGTGAATTGTGGTTTTGTAGACTTGCAAAGAGCATGAAATTGGAGTCTTTATGCAATGTGGTGACCCTGTGTGGCACCGTCATATTTTCACCCTTAACTTTACTATATCCTCTTCTAGTACTATCCTCTACACACATATACACACAAATATACACTATGCAAATCCACACCTGAAGATTTTTCATGCTTTCACATCATATGGAACGTCCCTTCTCCGCATACCCCATACCCACCCTCTCCACCAGGCTAATTCTTCATCCTTTGATCCTGGAGTTCACATGCTCTGTCTTCTCCCAGGCAAGCTCTCCTAAGCATCTTCCTGTTTATTTCTCCCTTCTGCACACCGCTCCCAACACCTCTCACACTAGCTTACAATTATATTTTGATATTCCTCTTCATTACTAGACTATAAGGAAGTTAAGGGCAAAGATCATTTCTTCTTCATCTGTCTCTTTAGCTTGATGAACTCAATTAATTTAAGTTTTGAAACATAGCTTCTCTGAAAGTTATAATACAAGTAGCTAAAGCCATTCGTCAAAATACAAAAAACTCAAAAAGCTCTGAGCATACCTCCACTTTCGATTGTTAGCACATCGATGGAAATTTGTCTCTCATCAAATCCCCAGGTTTTCCTAAGGCCGTCCCTAATAGAAAATATCTTCTTGGGTTTTTCCAAGCCTAGGTTCAGCTCTCAGCTGAAGGTTTTCTCTGTGTTCAACAAAATTACTTCTTTCTTTATAGTCTGTAGCAAACTCTTCAAAACAGCTCTCTGGCAGCTGATTTCATGACCTAGTCTCTCTAGTATTTTGAAGAAGGTGTGGCAAACTTTTTAAGATACTATACAGATAAACAATTCTACTACTTATAATTAATTTTAAAAATCTTTATAATACACAACACACATGAGAATTTGCACATCACATCAGCAATTTCATAGTTATTCTTGCTTAAGAGGAACTAAAATTAGTAAAATTAGTTTGTTGAGTTAAAAAGTGTTAAATAACATTATAAATAACACACAAATGTAGTTCAAATTAAAAAGGAGAAATCATCAAATATGATGGTCAGTTTTATGTATCAATTTATCAAGGGTATCATGTCTGGTTATTTAATCAAATACCAATTGAATTGTTGCTATAAAGGCATTTATAGATATGATTAGCATCTATATCTCTTATGTTTAAATAGAGGAGATTTACCTTTTCTAATTTGCTTGGGATTGATTCAGTCAATTAATAGTCCCTAATAGCACAAGTAAGATTTCCTTGACAAGAGGAAATTCTTCCTGTAGACTGTAGCATTGGCTTCTGCCAAAGTATTCCCGGCCTGCCCTTCCCGATGGCCTCCCACAGAGATGTTAAACTCGCCAAGTTAGGCTCCACCAGCACAGAAGCTGATTCCTTGCATAGGTAGATAGATAGATAGATAGATAGATAGATAGATAGATAGATAGACAGACAGAAATAGATGTGCTACGGGTTCAACTTCTCTGATGTGACCCTGAGGGATACCTCAAATTACTGAAGTTTTCCTTGAGGATTTTATGGCCAGGAATAACTACATGTAAACACTAATTTGTTGGTACTGAATGCCAAGAATTACAACTTGCCTTTATTGTTTAGTATTACTCTTGTAAGAAAAAGTTGAGATATTAACATTCACACCTTGATAAGATGCTCTTGCTCATTTCTTGCTTTTATCTTCTCTATTTGTGCTAGTTGGCGGATGTGCCATCCTTGCCAAATGTATCAAGTGGGGTAGTAACAATAATTTATTTCCATTGACATTTGTAGCCAGAGTCAGGAAAAAGTGCTGATACATGGTATTCATAGGTGCTGTCAAAACAAAGTGCTGCTTAGAATTCTAGGATGTAAAGGATTTACACTGCACACAATCCCTGCATCAGAATCATCTGGAGTTTGATTTAAAACAGAGTTTCTTGGACCACCTATCTTAGTTCTGCTGCAGCAAGGTGTCTTAGGGAGGTATCAGTTTTTACATTATACCTAAATTCTCTAATTTTAAACACTAATCCTTCATAAGTTCCCTCGAGGACCTAGAGAAGGGTTGTACATATATCTAAGGGATAGTTTAATTTATTATATTTGAGCAATCACCATACCAAACTAGTTCTCACACTTTATGGATGAAGAAAGTGAGCGACAAAGAAGCATTGTGACTTTCCTAAAGAGCTTGAATCCCAAGAAATTCCTACGAATGATAACTCTTGCTCATGATAGGCCAGAAGAACAAATTGATGTAAAGGTTTGCAACATTTTCCCCTCCAGTCACACAAAGTAGGCCAGCATGTTCAGAGTTTGGGGTAGCAGTATTATCCCCATAGAGAAGCTTCCCTATGTCACTCTTAGCCAAGGTAGTCCAAGGGGACCACTTTGTGCTCTGCAAGCTGAACATAGGATATGCTTCCACCTCTCCCACTGTCCCTTACCCTAACCCCCTCCCTCACCCTCACCCTAACCCTAAACTTAACCCTAACCAGCTCAGTTACTCCCAGTCACACACTGATTGTTGAGATAAAAACAAATGCCATTAAGTCTTATTGTCCTGAACATGCCTTAAGTGACAACTATTGATTTTTTTATTGATGCGTTTTAGATGTACAGACTGATCACATTTATCACGGGGAATTTGTACCCCTACATGGCATATCTTGGCTCTCTCTCTCACACACACACACACACACACACACACACTCTTTTCTCCCTTCAGCCTCTCTTCTGCTCCTTATTTACAAAAGCTTTGTTTCCATTTGTTCTTCTACTCTCTTTTTACTTTTTTCTTTCCTTCTTTTCCACCTCTCCCCCTCCCTTGTTCCCCTTCCCATTTGAATATTTTTTTCCTAAATATCTATTATACATTTTGGTCCTTATTTATACTTTTAGTTTCTCACACCAGAGAAAAAAATGCAATATTTAACATGTAAGTCTGATTCACTTCACTAAATAAATGGATGGCCTCAAGATGCATCCATTTACCTATCAATGTCTCATTTATCCTTTTATGGCAGAGTAGTACTCCATTCCATAAAAATATCACATATTCTTTGATGGCCATTTGTACTGATTCCAAGATTTAGCTATTATAAATTGTGCTGCTATAAATCTTTTTGTGCATATAATGCTGTGGTATGGTGCTTTTAATTCTTTCAGTAAGATACCCAGAAGAGGAATAGTTGGGTCAAATGGAACGTCTAGTTTTAGTTTTTGAGAAATTTCCACCTTACATTAAAACAAAAATCCTAAATCTACTGGAAGATAGAATAGGTAGAACTCTTGAAGATAAATATAGATGTAGGAAAACACTTTATGAACAAAAATCAACAAAATACAAAGAATCAACAAATGGGATCTCATCATATTAAAGAGCTTTTGCACAGCAAAAGAAATCAGAGTGAAGAGACAACCCTCACCACAGAGTAGGAAAAAATTTTTACCAGCTGTTCCCCAGACAAAGGGCTAGCATTTAGCATATACAAAGAGCTCAAAAAGATCACACCCCTCAAATTTAAAGACTCAATCCCAAATGGGCATTTGAAATTAATACACATTTCTCAGATGAAGAAATATAAATGGCAAATAAATAAATGAAAAAAAGTTCAACATCACTTATCCTTTAATAGATGTAAATTAAAACAAGACTGAAAGTTCATCATCTCACTCCAGAAAGAACAGCTAGGATCAAGAAAATCAACCAATACCAAATGCTGGCAGGGATGTGGGGAAAAAAGCAACACCTCTTCACTGTTAGTGGGAGTGTGCAGCTACTGTGGAATACAACTACTAAGACACATCCAAGTATTTTTATGTTTTTTCACAAGATCACCTTGCCAATTAGATACTTATCTATAGTAATAAAGTGGACAGGAGGAGAGGAAAGCAAAACTGCTTAGTATATTGGAGTCCATTTAGCATTTGGATTTGGAATTACTCTCTAAAACTTGATAGTTGTCAAATTGAGTAAATGATATTATTTTTCAGAAGGTACTACAGGAAGCTGCATACTCATGACAACCTAAAGAGTATATTTTTATGCCTGTGCTTTGGATTACCACAGCATTTCTTAGAAACCTTGTTCCGCCAAATGTCTTGAATTCCAGCCTAAGCATTGTCCATATTCACAGCTACAGAGTAGATCCATTCCTAAGGAAAATGAGCACTAAAGTTCTGTTTTATAAGGCTCAAGCTACACCATGTTAGAAAAGAAAAAAGATAAACTATTCTAAGCATATCCCATGCCTCATCTCCATGGCCCCATTCCTGTTATCTGTCAAGTAGGTTTGAAAATAATCCACATTTTTCAGTGCTGCGAAATCAACAGTACTGGAAAGTTGGCAGGTACACTTGTTTAAACAAAGCTCCCAAGTTTTCTGCTGGCAGGTGTTCCCAGAGTTCTTGGAGCACAATTCTTTGGATAGGATATTTGCCAACATACATAGCAACAGGGGAAAAAAAAGTGTTTTCCTTTGACACAGTGGAGACACTGAAATGCCTTAGATGCAGTGCTGGATATTCAGCTCGGGAGCTTATTTTGGCTTCAGATCAAGAAATCAACAATAATAAAACCTAAACTCTCTCTGCCCAAAACTCCAATGGGTTCAGAGTAGAATAAGTTTTCTTATCAAATTGGAAACATGTCCTCCCAAACATCTCTGTACAGATCAACCCAGTGAATTTGGTTCTCCATTCTGTGACAATTCCGTGGTCTTCTGAATGTCTCATTCTCAGCTAGCCCTGCTTGAAAGTGAGACTGAAGATGCTGGACACTTAATAATGAAGGCAGAGCATGTGAAACTTTATTCTTCACCCATTAGCCCAAGGCACTGATTTTCACTATTCTTAAAACAAGCTTTCCAAAATTGAAACCTGGGACTACTTGAAAAGCACATGACTGATTTTATAAACTGTTCCCTGGCAGTTGAACTGATTTGTGTTTTCTGACATTAAGTTTACTCCTTTGGCTATGCAATTAAAGTTGACATTGATGCTAAAATCCCTAAAAGAAAAATCATCCATTTTCTCTCACCCTGAACCAAATGAAAATAAATAGAAGATCCTAAACAAAAGCAAGAACAGTGTCTAAGAGGGGAAACGTACGCATAACCAGGAAAGATCCTGGGGGAAGATTTCTAAATCTCCAAGAAAGCCAAAATATTTCTGACTTAGTACTGACTGCTAGATTGCAATCCAGTAAAAATTAAGAGGTTCAAGATTTTCCTACAAAAGTTTAGAATGTTAGGTATTACTAAAAGCTGCGTTAAATCATTTCCTCTATGTATAGTTACTTGCCAATGGAAAATGTGTAATGGACTGAAGTTTATTCATTCTGCATTAATTGGCTTTGTCTTGAGGTTCACTTTATGCTTCTGTCATCCCTTTGCACCACATTTTCTCCCAATCCCTGGTCATTTAGCACTTTCGAAAGCTTTCTTATGAGTTTTCAAACAAAGAAACCCCTTATGAATGTTCTGAGTTTAGAATGGGCACTTTCCAACTAGAGAATTTTATCTCACAAAATTCAACAGTTTCAGTGGAGGAAAAAAAGTCATTCAGTTTTTTTTCCTTCTCTTTAAATGCTTCAAAAAAGAAAGAAAGAGGAAAAAAAGAAGCCGTACTGGTCAGACTCTAAAAGAAATAAATATGGTTTAAAATACAGATTCTTATCAGATGGACTTGACTTAACTGCTGTGATACTTGCTCATAAGGTGCTTATAAACAGAGACTTTAAATTTAATAACGGCTATGTATTGGTATTGTCTTTTCCTAGCTATGAGACTTAGATCAATTTGTTAAAACCTCTGGCCTTTGCTTTGTCAACAGTAAAATGTGTGGCATAAATACATATTCTTGGAAAAATCAAATAAGATAATATCTGTTAAGAGCAAAAGCAGAAGCCAGGCGTGGTGGTGTAGGCCTGTAACCTCAGCACTTGGGAGGCTGAGGCAGGACAATCATTACAAGTTTGAGAACTGTCTGGGCTACAAAGTGAACTCAAGGCCAGCCTGAACTGCATAGTGACACCCTGCCTCAAAAAGACAAAACAAAATATATACTGAAAGGAGTTGAAATACTGAGACCCTGCCTCAAAAAAAAAAAAAAAAAACAGCAAAAGCAGAAAAAAACCAGGTTTCCCACAAAAGAAACATGATGAAAATAGCCACACATTTTGAGAAAAGTGTATTTGGCTAAACCCCTGACATTGTCATATGTTTTGTTTTCACTTTCATATGTTTTCTATGTTGTAGGAAAACTAGAAAGCATAGATAACCAAAATAATGAGAATAATCTAATCACTTGTGGAATCACCTTCCAGAAGTAATTACTATGGAGAATTTAATTAAATCCTTCAGATTTAATCACAAAACATCAAGGTGACATTAGATTGCTCCACAAATGTTTCATTTCCACCTTTAGGAGGCTCTGCCTGCTCTCTTTCATAAAAAGTAAGTAAAGGCTATGAGAAATTGATTTTGGGGAGATAAATCAGAACAGAGGATCCTGAGAAGAGTTAGGCGGAAATGAACTTTTTGTTTATTTGTTTTCACAAATGAAGAAACATTGTGAGTTCCAGGCAGGATATTGTTTTCTGCCAGCTCATTTTTGGAAGAAGCAATACTGCTAAGCCAAAGTTCCTCCCGAAAATATAACAGGCCCTAGAGGATCTCTGCTGGGTGGGTTTCAGCAAATGTGATGAATCAATATTGTTTTTATTAACTCTCAATGACTGAACTGGAAAAGCTTAATAAAGCAATAATATTTTTTATATGTTGCCTTCCTTTTCCCTTCATCAGCAGATAGTTTGTGAAAGATCTGTTTACAAGTATACATTACTGTCAAAAGATTGAAGCAATTATTTTTGAAAAGTTTTTCCTAAAATCTTGTTGATAACAATCTAGTGTATTATTTCATTAGGTTTGGAATATTATTAGCATGACTACCACAGTTTTCAGTGTTCTGTTTATACATAAGTCCTCCAAAGCCCATTTTACAGATAATAAAACATTACAGAAATTAAGTAAATTGCCCAACATAAATGAGGATAAGTCTGCTGCAGTCCACACCCATTCACTGCAACACGGTCCACCTTGCTGTTTATATGCAGACATAAGCTCATATACACTCCCATACCAGCACCCAGAACAATCAGACCACAGGATAATGCACACAATTACAGAAACATCTCATATAGAAATATGCTTTGCATGGGACACTATAGCCCTAGGTTCACAATTCCATCAGATCTTCATAACATAGTTCCATCAGATCTTCATAATTCCATCAAACACTGCAGCAGTATCTGTGTGACACAGTCAGCACTTTTAATATGTTATTTAAATCCACTGATAGTCAAGTTCCTTTATATATACATGCATATTATATCCATGTACCCAGAAAAAGAGAACCGGACATCTGTGGGTTATAAACAGGCTCTGAAATGGTTCCTGAAATGATTCCTACAGGATCCACAGTCTCGAGAATTTGAAGGAAATTATGACAAGCAATGCCTCCAGCTCCCTCAGTGAGAATGCAGTGTCCAACTGGAGAGGGAGGAAGATAAAAAATGAAGCTAAAAGAAGACACCAGATAGTTTGAAACTACTAGAAGCTAAACCTTCTCTTTGCTTTTTCTACTGAAAATAAAAAACTTTAATCCCTGGGAGAAGACACAGAATGAAGGTCACAAAAGGAATTTTCAGAACCATATAAAGCCCACTTCGTCTTGCTTGTAGGTCCTCCCTCACTTGAAGATATAATCCCTTGAGAACAGAAAGTTTATTTAAAAAAGGAGACAATGGCAAGGAGAAGGGCGAGTTTACTGAGCACCCACTAAGGACCAGGCATTGGCCTGGGGGTTTTACATACTGTCCCTTTCCAATCTACAAGTTAAAGAAACTGAAACCCAGATAAGCTAAATACCTGAACTGAGCTCATTTATCTCTTAAATATCAGACACCAGCCCAATTCCAAAGTCTTTGTTTTCCTGGAGTGTGTCTTTCTTTTACACATGTAGTTCATCATGGGAAATTTTTGTGGACTTTTACAATAGACTCTGCGTTCTAGGAAAATTTCAACACCTTTTCAGCAAACAACAGCCACATAAACTTGACGTGAACAGCCAGAGAGAGAAAGAACATGACTTTTCAACACTACTATCTGGAAAACACAGCAGAGGAGCTCCCTGGATTAAACACACAAATATATTTTCATATGGAGACATCAGTTCTCTGAATTCATTTCATCTCAAACATAGTATTGCAGCATGGATTTGGTATTGGAGTTGCTGGGAAGAGAGGATCAAGAAGGGTGGATCAGGAAAGTGATGTACTGTTGAACTGAGTCCCAGAGAAACAAGAAGCCTGATCTGTACGCCATTTTTCTCTGGTGTAAGCCCTCTTATAATGAAGGATTCTGGTCAACTAATCTGACACTACTTTTTTTTTTTTTTCCTGGAATCGAACCGGGAATTGAACTCACAACCTCGAGCTTGCCAGGCAGGCGCTGTGCTGCTGAGCTAAATCCCCAGCCCCTGACACTACTAATATGAAGTTAGGAAGACAAGGGCACAATCAATTTTTGCAGGCTAGTGTATTCCACTCAGAAAACAGATCCTGGATGTAAATTTTCTGAGGTGTTGTTCATGTTTTTTTGTAGAAGTACCAGATAGACCTTGTGTTTAAAATGCATCTCAGATGCAAAAAGTGGGTGCTTTCCTTTGCTTGATGCACCTGCAATAATATCCAGAGCATGGATTTCAGGTTCCTTCAGTAAATTTTAATGTTAAAAGATAATCAAATCCTTGAGAGTAGGGCTGGCTGGGATTGTGTGAACTCCAGATCAGCATCTTAGGACCTTCCTCTTCAGGTTCTATGTATCAGCAGCTATGACATTCAGAAGGCTGGTGCAGTCTCAGGTTCAGAGATAAAGCAAAGCAATAATTATCTTGACACTTTTTAGCAAGGGCTAAATAGCAAGGGCTAGGGGCTGGGGATTTAGCTCAGCGGCAAAAGCGCTTGCCTGGCATGCGCAAGGTCGTGAGTTCGGTTCCCGGTACCGGAAAAAAACCAAAAAAATAAAAAAATAAATAGCAAGGGCTATTTCAAATATTATAGAGTATTGTTGGTAGAACATGTTTAAGAAACGTTTCCCACACCAAAGTTTGATTGGTTGGTGGGTAGACATCATTTATTTATCCATTAATATACATATATTAATATTTATATTTATATACTTTATAATATAAATTTATAATTTATAACATAAATGTAATTTATAACATAAATAGTTTAAATATGTTGATAAACACAATCCCTCCTCTTGGTATTAACTATAGTGACAGGTCCCGAGAACAAGGTGCCCGCGCATGCGTAAGAAAAGGTAAGAGAGACAAGCAAAACAAGAGAGCTGAAAATCTGGGATCAGCGGGCTTCCAGTCTCTTGGCCTGCCGCGGGCCCTGATCACTCATCTCAATCACCTTTAATTAGAACAAAGAACATAACTAAAACCAACAGGAGAAATTCATTGTTCCTTTTGAATTCTGCCTCTCAGCTGATGGTAACAATCCTCAGGCAAGCCTCCCCCACCCAGCACCATGTTCACTCAGTTCAGCTGGGGATCATAAGCCGACCGTCAGTAACCAATCCCTTAGCAGTCACAGTCCTTTCCCCACACCCTCCCTTTTTTCTGCTCTCCTTTTTTTCCTTCTTTCTTTCACGTGGAATAATTACAAGGTTTCAGGATGGAACTTAATCTTTCAAGATAGATGCTAGAGTACAACAATGAATAAGGTTGGGTCTGTTCACTGAAGGGGCTCCTGTCCAGTAGGGTGCCATCAAGTAAATACATACCGGAAGTAATATTTCAGAGACTGAGATAGAGGTCTGATCAGGGCACAATCAAAGCAAGAAAGGATCATCAATTTTGCCTCAGTGGGGGCCAGAAAAGAAAGTCATGCCATGAAAATTTCTTTTTTATTCATTTATTGAAAGAAACAGTTAATGCTTAATTATTTGACCAGTCTTGCATACCTATCTCTAGTAACCTGAGCAAACAGTTTGAAGATAACAATATGTAATATAAAAACCATTGTTGATTTCCTATGACCTCATTTTGAAATTCTGTATAATTTTTATTGTTTCTTGTTGTTTTGCTTTTGTCTTCATTTTTTGTGGTTTTTTTTTTCCTTTAATATGAAATTTTTTAAAAAAGAAAATTTAAAAGAAGAAAATCCTAATTACCAGTGATTGTTGTGTATGAGGAGGTACAAATGGAACTCCACTGACTTGTCAAAGTAGCTCAGAAAGGTTAGCCTGTTTGAAGATCCGGGCACAAGAACTGGAAAGGGTAGTCTATATATGAAGAGGCCAGGAAATGTCTGATTTTGGCAGACCTTGAAAGATTTTAAGGTTTTTTTTTTTTTGGTTTTTTTTTTTGTTTTTTTTTTTGCTGCCATTGAGGAACCATATGTGAATTTTTCTAGGGAGAGTGATATGATTATTTCTGGAGTTCTGTTTCATTTTGATTTTAAGGATCAGTCTTAAATAACTGCATGAATAATGGGTTGGAAGACAGAAAGTTATGGTCATGAGGGCAGTCAGAAGAGTATCATTTGAGGCTTTGTTGAGGGTATTGTCCTAAAAGAACAACAGAAATGCTAAATAACAAAGAAAAAGGCACTCAAGAATTTTAAGGAAGGAGAATCATCCTAGCTTTGTCATTATTGATCACAAGCTGGAGAAATAACTTAAAGTGCCTCAAAGCATCTTGCTGTGGGGAGGATTAAAAAGGGACTTACAGAACAATAAGGGACAGAGTTAAAGGGTAACAATTGGAAGAAACCTTGGGAAAACAATACAACAATAGTAATTATTTTACAAAATACTGTGAGACAGCTAGAATGTGGGGTTTAATGTTTTCAAATCATGCATTCATGTAGCAGTATTTAATTTACAAAACACTCTGTACATTGGCTCAATTTCGAATTTGGATGCACTCTGAAGGAGAGGCAGAGTATGTATCATGAACCCAGAGTTAAAAAATGAGGAGATGGACTTTTGAGTGATTAAGAGCTATGGACAAGATCATATGGCTGAGCAAGGGTGAGGAAAAGAGCTCAAACATGGATTCTTAGTTCAGTGTAGCACAAGAATGGAAGCATGAACAGAACGCCCTGTAGAACTTGATTTTCCTTTACCTAAAGATTTCTGCCTTTGGCACAGTGTAAGATACCTCCAGTGTCTGACTTTGTTGGGAAGTTTCTCCATGAAGTCACATCAGTGGAGGTCTAATGTTTTATATGAGTTGCCTAAAATTATGTCCAAGCTGTTGATGTACTCAGACCTTGAGTACTCCCTTACTACGAAGAGGTCTAAAGCACTGGCTATTGCACTTAGGCTATGGACTGAAACTGAAAAGGATGAGGTAAATATATTTTCGTTTTTTTCCTTCTGTGGAAAACACAAAGGAAAACAGAGAAAATATGACATTTCCCTCAGGTCAAGCGACAGACACTGACCTTTGGCACTCCATTTAGAAAGCTCCAAAATAAACACATAATCATGTAAGCCAAAAGAAAAGAAGCCAAATTAGGAACATCAAATTTCTTCTTGCCTAGAAAAAGGGAGTTTTTCCTGTTACTCTATGTAAGACATTAGAAGAAAAAATAAAGTTACTTAAAATTCAGTTATAAATTAAAGAGTAGGGAATGTAATGTTGATTTAATGTGTTTGCAAATTCTCAGAGTTGGAAAAAGTTCTTTAAATGTTAGTTTAGCTTTTGTAAACTCCATCAAGTAATCTATATCTTCCTACTGTGTTCTTTGCTCACTTGTCATCGCTGAAGGAAGTGCCTCCTCTCATATTACTTTATTTGGTGGACAAAAATGTGCTGCATTCTTCTCTCACTTCAGAAAAGAGAAAAACACTCTCAGACCTATTGGCACAGGGAAACACAGCCTTGGAAATAGCTGTTTCTACTTAATACATCTTCAATTTCCAATTAAAGTTGAAAGTGATGTTGTTTAGCAAAATGAACAGTAGCCTTTGTCACAACTGACACGTTTTCTTTTTTTCTTCGCATGCATTTTATCTCTTGGTGACCAGAACACCGTGCTCTGCTTGTTTCCTTCCTAACTCACAGAATGCAGAATGCAGAATTCTTCTCAGAATTTTTATTGAGTTCTTCTGTTCCTGAAATCCCAGAATTAATTCTTCCTCTCCTCTCTCTTACTCACACCTCTAAAACTTTATATATTTCATCCTTTAAATAGGACCTCTATCATAATTTCTCCAACACTATTGGACCTATTTTCTGAAATCTATATTGATACTATCAACAGCTAACTTCATATCTAATAAGCATCCTGTATACAGCATGAAGACTCTTGCTTCCACACTCACTCCTATCCCCAAACGTATGTCCTCACATTGGCCTCATCTCAGCCAATAGCATCGCCATTTTTGTAGCTGCTTGGGTCAAAATCCAAGGGCTCCGTCTTGATTCATTCAATTCACAAACATTCCATGTCAACTCCTGTAGCACACTCTGCTTCCTGTTCAGAACGCATTCCAAATAACAGCTTCTCCTTATCTTTATCATTGCTCACATGGACTATAGCAATCACTTTCTAACTTCCTTCTACCTTGTCTCCTTAGGTTGTTCTCATTGAACAATGTTCCATGTGCATATTTTTAAAAATATTAAGTTAAATCATGTGACTCATCTTAGAATAAAATAATAATAATAAAATCATAAACTCCACATTATGACCTACAAAGTTACATATGACCTGCTTTCTGCTCCCTTATCTGATCTTACTTCCTAAAACTCTATGCTGTGCTTGCTCTGCTTTTCACATAATGTTTTTGGTTGCCTGCACATCCAAGCACTTTCCACTTCTGGGCCTTTGTCCGTGCTATTTATCTTCCTGGAATGTTCTTCCTGCAAATGTTTACATAGCTCAAGTCTTATCACCCTAAAGTTTGGAGCTAAAGATCATTTCCTCAAAAAAAGTCTTTTTTTCCTACCATAGACTTACTGCATTTCTTCTGTCTATAATCTGCTATAATTTTCTTGAAAATGTTATGAACACAAAAATTATAGGTATCAAATTCATTAATTATTCTAGTAGTTTCTTTCCTCAGCTATAATAAATCTAAGTTAGTAGTGTCTATGTCTCTTTTTGTATATCACTTAGGTATTCTCAATTTCTAAAAAAATGTCCCTGCCATGTAGTAGGCACAAAACATTTGTGAAGTGATAAATTAGTTAATAAATGGGTGTATCAACAAGATCCAATCTCTTTGGTAAACAATGCTCTATTTTTTTTAGTTTCAACTCGCATGAAATAAGCAGTATGTATGTGGTTTTCTCCTATAGCTGAAGTTCAGAAATTAATGATATCACCATTTACACCAACCTGAAAACTACCATAATAACTCTGGCAAAAACATTTGTTCTACACAATAGCTGGATGGTATCAACATCACATACCTGACTGTTGGCAATATTATTAACAGAAGTGTGGAACAACTTTCTCCAGAAAATTCTGAAAAGACTAGTATTGGTATTGCCTGGTATGTTTGAGATATTCCCTCATTCTCTCAATAAGGAGCATCTCAGTGTCTACTCTATGAAAATCTGTGGTCAAGACAAGCACCACCTTTCCCTCATGCTACTAACAGGAATCCTAATACTGAACAAATATTTACCATGAGACAGAAAAATGCTAGAACTACAGACCACTGGAGGAAACCATGGTGTGCATCCACATTTAAAGAAAGGAAAATTCAGCTTACAAAGAAAATATGGCTAACTCCTGAACTACCGCTGGCTAATGGTAGATTTAAAGCTTCAATTTCAATCTCTCATGAATCAATTTTTGCTTAAAATAAGAAACCAGATAATGTAATATACATCCTGATTTTTCTAGAACAGTACTGGCCTATCCCTGTTGTTATCAAAAACTGTCTTCTTTCATTCTTAAATGAATCTTGTTTTGGCTGTACTAAATCAGACCTCAAGAACATTACCAGGCAATACCAATACTAGTCTTCTCAGAATTTACTGGAGAAAGTTGCTCCACACTTCTGTTAATAATATTGCCAGCAGTCAGATATGTGATGTTGATACCATCCAGCTATTGTGTAGAACAAATGTTTTTGCCAGAGTTATTATGGTAGTTTTCAGGTTGGTGTAAATGGTGATATCATTAATGATGTCCCTACCATACCTATTGCTTTACTAAAAAACAAGTCTTTCCGCTTTCATGAAAAGTGCTATAGTTGAGATCATTTAATTCTAATAATAGTTGTTTAGGCTAGAAATTAAGTCACTGTTAAAGTGAAGGCCCTTGTCTGATAAGACTTTAATTGACTGAGGGTTAATTGGCTCTGTTTCCAGAAGTTCTGACCTTGCAATCAAAATAAAACAGCAAAAACAGTCACTGCAAAGCACACAGGTATGATCCTCACAATGTCAGAGGGATTAACATGGAAGCTATAAATGGAAATACTTCCAAGCAGCAGAATGGCTGTGTCACTAGGACTGCGTTCTGTCATGAACATCAAAGACCAACATTATTCTTTGAAGCTTAATGCTCAGTTACTAATGTTTTCCTGGTTTCTCTATTTTCCTATTTCTTACAAAATACACATGCATGACATATTTACAATATATGTGTGCTCTTCCTTCCTCAGTCTCTGTCTATAGGACATACTTGGGCCCCTCCTGGCTGCCATGTGTTATATTCCAAACTAGCACATTCCTCCACACTCAAAGAAGAGGTAAAGGCATAGTCTTACTAGGAATATTTATACAGGGAACTATCTATTTGGGTGCACTCAGTCCTTACATCATCTATCCGGGTCTTGTCTAGGCCAGGCAAAGCAAGGGGGCTTCTACATGCCAACACACAGGTCTTTTCCACCTGCAGGTCTCTGTAGTGTTACTGAGCAACTAGGTGACTGAGAAAGCAGTTTGGTCTACAGGGAACACACAGGCTGCTTGGAACTAGAAATTCTAGATGTCAGATGAACCTGTCATTGGAGAATGTCAGGATCTAGCACCTGGAGACATTGGGGACCCTGGAACATTGCATTTCACCTAGGAAGACACCCACTCTGATCCTACAGCAATCTAATCCTGGGTGCAGGTCCTCCCTCTGAAGGACATAGGACAGTCAGCTTGCTCATTGCACAGGTAATGCACAATGACCACCTATGCTGTGCTCATCTGCTCATTGCCATAGACGGTGCAGAAATACCTGCTCGGACTTTTTTCTCCTGCATCCCGTGCTATTTACTAATTATAATATTTAAAAAATATGTTACAAAGATGAGGATTTATTATATGCATCTCTGCTTCACTCAGGTCAGCTTGGCTTTCTTCTTAGTGGGTCCTTTATGCCCTTTGGCCTTTCTTCTTAAATTCCGCTTGTCCACCACAGGCACTGCCACTTCCATCTCCTTCTGCGCGTATTTTTATACATGACTTTCCTTCCAGCTTGGATTAGTCGCATCAGAGCAGCCACTCCATATTCAGTAGGACATATGCAAGTGTTTACCATGCAGAGGTTATTCACCTTGTCCTCAAGTGACGATCAGAATTATTTTCATTCCTCAATGGAAAAGTATTATAAAATACAGAAGGGAGCCCTAGGCATGTCATGATATGAGCAGGACCACGAACACTTCAGGCATCTGGCTGTACAAGTGCCTGAATCCAGATATGGGAGAACAGAAAACACTTCGCAGCATTCATTATACCAGCCTGCAATTTCGGGGAAAGGGCATGGCATCCAAGAGAGGAAATTAATAATTTTAATGAACTAGTTTAAATTTTTTCTGGAACATAGCTTGGTATAAATAATCAACTGTATTCCAGTTATTAACAAGTAGCGGGCACTTGACAAATCCGACATTATCAATGAGCAGATTGCCCAGAGCTCTGTGTGAAGTAATTCGGTAATTGTAAACAAAGAATTGGGTAGAATTTTAATTGGGTAGAATTTCGACTTTTGACATGAAGAACTGGTCTAGCAACATTTTGTAACTTGGTACTCAGCAGACATAAAAGAAAATAATAAATGCTGTATATTTCCAAAGAGTTATGGAGGAAGGATTTCAGAAAACATCCCACAACTTTATCTTTTCCTTGCCTTTAATCTTCCTCGCTTATGCATACTCATGCATAAGAATAATGTAAAGGTTACAGAATCTAAGGGTTGATTTAAATCTTTCTGGCCCTTTGGACATTTACACAGAACAAATTCCTTCTTTTTTACCCAGTTGAAATTTATGTGGTATACTTTGCAATGGGATGAGGAAATTCCTAATAAATGTTGCCATTATTATTTCACCTTGGGAAAGTAAAGGTCAAGCTGAAAATATTTAGAAGTGTAGAGTTATTACATTATAGATGCTTTTGCATTTCTTAGTAGGTACTGACTGTAAAAGTATATTAGCATTAGTGCTAGAACTAATACAGTATCTGACTTAGCCAGGAATGAGCTCATACTCCTAATGACTAAGGAGTGGATGAATAAATCATAAAACAACCCGCCTCCCCCACTCACTGAAGTAATCCTGGGAAAGATGAAAACATCACAGGCTTCTACTTCTGGTAACAGACATGGAAAGGAAGTATAGAGCCCTGAGAAATCTCTGGGGCTCTTGGAATTGACTCTAGAGCAATAAGCAAATAACACAGAGTCAAGCAGGCTCTGACATTAGAATGCTTGAGATTAACTCTGGCATTGATAACGTTTATTAAGTGGGAAACACTGGGCATTCAACTCAGTCTCTCTGTGCCTCAGTCTCCCTGTAAGTAGGGATAATAATAGTATATATCTTGCAAAGCTGTTTTGAGCATTAAATCAGTCAACTATAAAGAGCTCTTGGAAATAATAAAAGTTCACTAAGCATTAACCTTGATTTTAATTGCTCTCTAGTTGGTGCCTTGAGACACAGTTTACCTGCATTCCTTATTAGGATGTCTGGCGGAAGTTCAGACAGGGAGAGATCACCGTTGCCATAAGTTCTACTACCTCCTTCCACAGGGGAGGGCGCTGCTACAGGAAGACAGGAGCAGAGTGAGCAGGCCTTGCATGCTTTGCTCAGGAACTGGGACTTTATCCTTGAAACAGTCACTTGGTCTTTACATTGTTCTGTGGATAGAAATTTGTTGGAATGGAAGAAAAAAACACAAACAAGAATGGATTAGGCAAGATACCAGTTCTGTGTGTATATTTTCTTGTGTGTCATTTGTTGGCTTTTAAGAGATGAGGTGGAGGTCACACAAATAAAAACCATTTGTGGGCAATATCAGTCTGTTAAGGCAAAATTTGAGATTCGCCTGTGAATCCTGTCTTGCTGTTTCTTCATCCTTACAAATGTAGGCTTTACTTCAAGATCCAGGATGGCTACTCAGAATTTAGGCATGATGTCTGCACTCCACGTTCTAGGATAAGGGAAAGAAAAGAAGGCTGTGAATCCTTGAAGAATATTTCCTTTCAATAGCTCCGTCTTATGGCTGCCTTAGACGCCTGTAAGTTTGGAAAATGTGGTCTTTATTTCAAGTGGCCGTGTAAGTAAAAGATAGTTTTAGCAGTCTTTCAACCAGCTATTGGAGATGTAAAAAGCTGTATATAATAAAAAAAAATTTAAAGGCTGGTTATGTGAGAATGCGGCTCAGTTTAAAGGACTTAGATTCAATCCCCAGTACCACAAAACAACACCACCAGCACCACCACAAACAACCACAGCAGCTATGTAATACAGGAATGGTTCATCAACTTCTAACAACAGAAAGAGTCAACACTAAGGAATGGACAAAAAGGTTGTGGACTTTTATACAATGGAACACTATTTAGCCATCAAGAAGGATATAATTGAGTCCTTAATAGGTAAATGGATACAACCAGAGACCATACTCATAGGTGAAATAAATCAGACCCACATGTGTAAACTTGTATTATCTCCCCATATGTGAGAAGCTGAAGGAGTAAATAAAATCCAAAATGTACGATAGATATTGTAAAATGGGAAGAAATTGTTCAAAAAGAAACAGGATGAGGAAAGGAGAAAAGAAGAAGGGAAAAGAAAAAAAATATAAATATATACATTAGTTAAGATTACTACTAATTTCTCTTAGTTCATTGAAAAGAAAGGTTTGTGCTAATACTGTTTGGACAATGTTTTGTGCCTGTATCTTGTACTGTAACTACTTTGAAGATAACAATAGGCAATGTAGTAACCAAAATTACTCTACCATTATCTTGTTCTGCAATTTTGTTTCATTTTTTTTTTTCTGTAAAATAAAATTCAAATTCTTGAAAAAAAATAGAAAGACTGAAGAAATATCCCAGGTTTCTGGACTTGATAAAAAGAATACAGGTAGTTTCAGGGACTAGTATAAGGACACTGGTTTGTCAGAACTATCAGGAATTCCCCTTTAAAACAATTAAGCATGAAGACATTTGTGGTACAACCAAATGGAAAATATATTCTTTGTTGTTTAGTGTGTTTGTCTTAGTTACTTTTCTGTTGCTGAGATCCAAAATTTAAGGAGGAAAGGTTTATTGCACCTCACAGTTTGTAGAGGTTTCGGTTCATAGTTGGCTGGCTCTGAGACAGGGTGGCGTGGCATGGCAGAGGGGGGTCACAGAGAAGGCAGCGAGCAATCAGCAACGAACCTCTTCCCGTCTGTTATATCTTACCCAGGCTGCCCACCTTTAATTCAGGCGGCACTCACACCCTTAACCCTAGCACTGCATCCTCGATCCCAGCATCACACACCCTGGATCCAGCTACAGCCCAAAAGCCCCTCCTGTGACCATGTGAGGTTTCAGGGGACATCTAGATGCAACCTATAGCAGTATTCTATCTTAATTAGCTACATATTGATAGTCTGTGGATGAAACATCATGTAATCACAAGCTAAGCACAACTATTGCAACATTAGGAGTTTATCCTTATACGTTTTCTTTTTTAAAATTTGATTTATTAATACATGTGTATAGTACATAATGTTCACATTCCTTGTGGAAAGTTGGTGCATGTACATAGTACATCTTCATTCTTATTTCTACCCCTTCTCCTCCCCTCTCCTCCCTCCACTTTGATCTCCTTCACTTTTTCTACATGTTTGCAGCACATAATATTTATATTCCAAATGGAAAATACATTTATCCAGTTGTACTAAATTTTTTGTAATTGTTACCAGAAATCAAATTCACAATTTCCTGCTTGCTACGCAGGTACTGTGCCGCTGAGCTACATCCCTGGCCCTGTATTTAAATTTGAAACCTCCAAGAGATAAATTCCAATTATGATCCAGATTTATCTGTATAGTAGTCAAAGAGGCAACTTCAGCCCTTCTTTCTTTTCCTTTTTTATTTTTTCTTCTCTCTCTCCTTTTCATTTCATTTTTCTTTTTTTTCTTCTTTTTTTTTTTTTTTTTTTGAGACAGGGTCTAGCTAAGAATTTCAGGCTGGCCTTGAACTCACTTTGTAGCCTAGGCTGGTCTCGAACTCACAACAATTCTCCTCCCTCAACCTCCTCAGTGCTGGGATTACAGGCTTGAGCCACCATGCCCAGCAAGGTCTCACTATGCAGTGCAAACTGGCCTTCAACTCACTTATGTGGCCCAGGCTGGCCTGAAACTCGAGGCCTTAGCCTCTCATGTGCTGGAATTATAGACTTACACCACCACACCTGAGTCCTCTCTTTTCTTATTGTATCCTTGGTGAGTCTTGGGATAAGGCTGGTGATGCTAATATCCCATAAGTTCTGGCTATATCAGACCCTACGTGGGCAGGAGTAACTACTTCACACAAGTTGGGAATGACTGGGATGGAAATAAGGAACACAGTAAAGCTGGAACAAGTGGGACAAGAATTCTACTATGGAGAACCAGCATGGAGAATGTTCTATAAGTCACAAGACAAAGGGAACTTGCACGAGTGAAGTGCTGACCAGAGAGGCCCACACTGGTATGACATGAAGATGAGCATGTGTGCAGGGTGCGATTCAGGCCACATTCGTATCCTGACCACCCTGACACATGGGCTATGGATGAAATACTGCCTTGCCCCAATCCTTGACCCAGAGTCTCAGCAGCTACTAACTCTTTTTTTGTTAAAAAAGATGGTTTTCTCAAATTACAAATTCTTAACTGAGAGTTGAATTTTTAAGTAGGTAGTCCAGTGTTCCAAATCCAAGTAGCAGCACGGTCCCCAATTTCTCCACAATAGGTGGTCTCTGCGTCACAGCGTTTAGACTACACTCAGACTCCCAAGTAGAACGGGGACAAGGAACAGTTTTGAGCTCCGAAAGAAGTAGTGCTAGAGACCTTTTGCAATAAGTAGATCCTTATTGTCCAGATGGTGGAGAAAGAGATTTTAATTTTCTCCACTTTACTAGCCACAGTCCTCCATAGCAGAAACATGTCTGTATACAGCCATCAGTTATGTCTAACGATTCATTTAGATCAAACCTGGCAGCCTGAAGACCAAAGGGCCAAACCAGGTCCCCTGACTAGTTTTATAAACAAACTTTCCTTGAAACACAGACACAAGTATTCATTTGACATCATCTCTGGCTACTTCAGTGCTGCAACAGCAGAGCCGAGTAGCTGTGATGAACCCTGCATAGCCTAGCTGGGCATGGTGGCACAAAATTTCACTGCACTGAGAGGCTGAGTCAGGAGGACTGCAAGTTGAAGTCCAGCCTGGACAACTTACTAAGTGAAATATTATCTCAAAATTAAAAAATAAAAATGACTTTGAAGGCTGGGGATGTAGCTTAGTGGAAAGAACCTGAATTCAATCCCCAGTACATCCCCTCACACATGCATTAAAATGAAAAGACTGCATGTCTGAAAAATCTAAACTATTTACTATTTGGATGGTTAGGGAAAGTTTGTCAGCCCTTAATTTAAGCAGTATTAATAAAACACTTAACATAGTAACTAGCACATAGTAAGTAATAACAAGTTAAACGTTTTCATTTTTGCTTTTGGAGTCAAATCTTGATTGCTATTGTTCTTGTTACTGACAATTAGATTTATAGATTTTAGGCACTTTGGGCGAACAATCCATCCTTGCTAATTTACATGTTAGCAGTAGTTAAGTTTTTCACATCACTTTACTTAAAGGCTTACATTTACATATGAGATTTCAGCCATATAGATTTTTTATGTGGGGAGATCACATTTAATTCAGCCATATGGAAATTATTTTAACTTAAAAGCATTAGAAGGCAACAGATGATTTCATTTCTCATATATGCAATTATTGTGAGAGCAAAAATGTCCTAGTTTAGGGTGCCAGGACAAGTAAACTTCAAGAGCTTTTCAAATCACTAATACTGAGCATAAAAAAGGGAAGTAAAAGTGAGACTCAATTAAAGTATAATACCAGGAGTTGTCACACATGAAAATTAAGAATGTGTTAGAGTAGCAAAATTAAAAAAAAACAAGACTCATGGATCCAAGGACCCATTTTCCATTCACTTTAAGCACATATAAAAGATTGTAACATTAAAACTAAAGTTTGTGATATAGTAATACACTGAAGGTTAACCGAAATAATATTTAGAGGTAAGTGAGCCAAAATTCCTCCTGGAATATATAGGAAATATACCAATTTAATTAAATGAATAGGAATTTACTATTACCTGTGATTTGAGAATAGTTGGACTGAAGTGACATCTCAGAAAGAAATACCAAAAGGTCACTTGTTAAGTAAAAGACAGGAATAGCACAACCCCATTTCAAGGATACTTCAGTGTTGAGTTCAGATACTGATGGGAAAGGAAACGACTAATTTGGGAAAGTACAGTTGCACTGTATTCGATCCTTAGCCTCTGTATGGGCCAGAAATGTTCATGTCCTGCAAAGGCTTAGGCTTCTGCCAACGTAAGATTTGAAGAAGTCCTAAGTCCTAATTTTCAATGCCTGACCAGCTTCTCTTTCAGCACATACTTACCTCTCACGAAATACTTCTATTTCCCCAGCATGCCAGGGTTGTAATTAGGAAAACATTCCATATCTGCAGTATCCAATGTGGCAGACCCTTGCTTCATATGGCTACAGAGCACACAAAATGCGAATAGTAGAAATATTTAATTTTCTTTTATTTTGATAAATTTAAATTTAAATTGCCACAAATGGTTGGTACCTACCGTATTGGACATCACAGTGAGGCAAGAGATTAGTGCATGGCAAACTGGCTTAACAAATGGGCATTACCTGTAAATCAAAGAGATCATTAATTCCTCTCATGAGAACTCAAGCAGGTTTTTGATAGAATGGCCACGATCTCACGTTAGCCTGAGGAGCGGGGGATTTTAAAGACAGCTGTGGTTAAGTTCTCGGCCAGTGTAATCTTCCTCAGTGGCTCACCTTCACTCTGTAGTGTGTACTTCTTTCCCTGCCTTTAACTGGCCTGCATCTCTTCTGTGCAGTTTATTTCTTTTCCTACCTTTAGTAAATGTAAAACCATGCTACTCTTTACATTTATCTTGACCAATTCTTTTTTCAGGATATCAAGAACCTAGAAAGCATCTCTAGAAGGAGTCCACAGCACCCCAGGACCCCCCATAACAATAGGTTCTAAATTGCATTATAGGCTTTATATTATCTTTAGAGCAATGGGAAATGCTGAGATCTTTTTCTGTAATTGACATTGACTATTGTTTGCAAGTGCCCCCTAACCATATAGATAATCAGATTTGACACTACAGTCTGTACCTTTCACTATTCTCACATCCTTTAAAGTATGCTTATCCTTTGTCCCATTTGTGAAACTTTTCTTTAAGTCACTCATCGGATAAATTAACTATGTAAAAGGTGAGCAGTAAGAGAAAAAACTGACAAGAGACTCTACCTACACCACCCCCTCCCAAGTTTTTTTGGTGATGGCAGCCCTGATAAACTTATATTGGCCCCTTCTCAAAATCTCTAAATGCAGTTGTTCCTTAGGTCAAATTACATATAAAAGAGTGGTTAAAATGTGTCCTAGTGATTATCATAGAAGAACTGTCAACCCATGATCTGATCTTTGTAAGACTGTAATTGGGTTTTTCTGTTTGTTTGTTTGTTGTTTTTTTGCAAGACTTTCTTACTTGGGTTTCAGACACAAGATCTTCCCCAAGTTAGATTCGAGGCTGCCTGCTCCGTTTTGTAATTGCAAAATGCTTAGTGCCTGGAACCCCTAAGTAATTAACAACATACGGCAAACAGCAAAAAAAGAATGAACTAAACCCTACGTCCTCATGCTATTGTTCTCAAGCCCACTTCCCAGCTGGATTCTAGCACAGGAATCATTGTGCAAAGAAGAGACTGAGGAGCTCTTTAGAATGTGAGCTGTATGAAGCAATCACCCAGCACTTGTGCCTTTGTCCAACCACAGGAACACCAGAAGGGCCCTAGTGGAACAGAACAATGACCTATTTATTCTGATATCCTGTCTCCTACTGAGACTTATGCCAGGTTCTTTTGAGGAAGGGCTAAACACCACAAAAGCACCCCATTGTGTGCCACTTGTTGGCCTACAGAGTTGGGGGACTTTAGAGTGGTGGGAAGGGTAGTTTTCTTCCTGAAACATGTGGGATGTGTAAACAATATCCAGCCATTTGTCCTCTTAATTTGGAGTCTGGAGGCCTTTGTGAGCAGGAGTTCATAGCTGCAGAAAGTGTGCTGTGAATAGTGACAGCACCCGCACCGTTGTGTGTTTAATTATCTCAGTTGCCTTGCTTCCTCTCTACTCTGCCTTTGCTCTCTGAGGGGATCACGTTGTCACATTTTCTGAGCTTTTTATTTCGATCTTGGTTGAAACTTGTAAGTATTCAATCTTCCACTCCTGTATATAGAATACTAATATTTTCTACTAACCCATACTGATTGCTTGCACAAAGAACTGATGCCAACTTTAGCTGGAGTATCACCACAATTATTATTATTTTTAGTAGTAGCAGTAATATTTTTTTGTCTCTATGTGACGTCATTTTTCACATAGTAATAAGAAACACCAAAAAAATAAAAAACAAACTAACAGAAATTACTATTTCCACTCTGAAATGCTTTGGAACCCTCAAACACATCCTTGCATGTCTGACTAATTGTATGATTTTTTTAGATATCAAATGTTTGCCCAATGAATTATTAGCTTGTCAAATATAGCATGTTATATCTATTCATGATGCTCCAACAATTTTAATTTCACAACTGAGCAGCTCTTGGTGGAGCTCAGAACATAGTACCCCAAAATATGATCACAGAAGATAAGAACATAATATTATAGACAGATAAGTGAGGTAGAAATATCATAGGCTGTCAAACAAAGCTAGGCCCTCAAAGGAGTCAGTGCAGAGGATAAAAACACATTACAGCTGTGGCTGGAGACACATTCAGTGAAGGCCAGGCCTCAAGATGGGATGACTTGTCTTCTCTACCAAGGAATCTGAATTTAAGGGAGCTATTACTCTTAGAGTTATTATGCAAGAGCTTCAGAGAGCCTTTTTAAATTTTGTACTATAAGCACTTGATTCCTTGCCCTACTCTGAACCTGAGCGAATACTTTAGGTTTTACAAGCCAGATGGTTTCTTGTGACCCCCTCAACCCTACCATTTTAGCACCAGAGTAACCATGGATAGTATAGATGATTTTGTATGTGTGCCTGTGTGAAAACAAAACTGTTCACAGAAGTAGACAAAGTCAGCACAAAGCCTATGATTTGCGACCTAATGTTTTTGTAATATATAAAATGAATATAGATATTTCAGTATTTGATTTCTACATAAAATTTCATCAGTATATGGAAAGTTTCGAGGCCAGGCAAGGTGCATGACTGTAATCCCAGTACTTGGAAGAGGCAGGAGGGTCACTGTGAATTCAAGGCCAACTTGCACTACATAGTGAGACTCTGCCTCAAATAAAGTTTTATTACTCCTGCAAATAATACCTCTTTAAAAGTTTCTAGAATCATTGGGTGTAATAACACACTCCTGTAATTCCAGTACTTGGGAGACTGAGGCAGAAGCATGCTGACCAGTTAGAGGCCAGCCTGAATTACATAGCGAGTTCAAGGCCAATATGGGCTACATAGCAAGACCCTGTCTCAAAAAAAAAAAGGAGAAGTTTGTAGAACACTGCTTGGACTTATATAACACTGCAAACACAGCTCCAGAATTGGGATTTTAAATGTCACCGATTCCTTCAGTAACTTATGTATGTATGTTCACAATTTTGAAATTTTTTTCTTACTCATCCACTTCCTTGCCTACCTGTCCAAATCCTACTCATCATTTAAAAGCTAAATTTAAAAAATGCTTCCCCTATGAAATTGTCTCTTCTTGCCTCATCTCCCCAAATGCAAAATGACTCATGTACCTTCAGTGGTCATACAGCCTCTGGCTTGGAATTATGTACCTAAAATCTCAAGCTGTCTTAGATTATAATTAATAAAACATGTGCCCATCTGCTCATTTGCCTATAAGGGCAGGGCCATTTTGAACTCACCTATTTTTCTTAATAATAAAGTAGGTTGCATTCTTGGTGATCTTTAAATATACATTAAAATAAAATAAATTGATTTTTTGGCACTGATTTGTTCTTCACATTTTATAAGGTGTCATTTAAAAAAAAAAAATCTCACTCACACCACAGCATGCCAAAAACCAGTGCCCTGAAGCCACATGGGAAGTGTGTGTGGCGGACTCTTGGCTTGAGACCACAATCACAGCCCACACGCTGTATTTTAACAAGCTGATATACCACCCACTATTAATAATTATACTCTAATTTTCTGATGCTATAGAACTCATAATAAGAAATTATAAGTGTCCAAGCCTGCTACTATCCTCTATTAGAAAAAGATCTTCAACTGTTTCTCAAAGTTATTTAATCACATGCACTGAAGTCTGAAATGTTCTTCGTGGTAATCTACTGGGGCCAGGGAAGCGGGAGCACTCACGATGCCGGAGCAGACAGGAGTGATGACGGTTTTACTTCAGTGCTGGATCTATGAGGGCTCAGTGTATAATTCCCTCTGGTTTTGTGTGTGTTTGAGATTTTCCAATAAAAAGTTAATTATAGCAGTTCAGCTAAAAAGGAAAACTATTTTTAATCCTGCTTTTGCATTTAATAAATATATTTTTCTTTAGAGGCCAGTCCATAGGGGATAGATAGATAGATAGATTGATTGATAGATGGATAGAGAGATGATAGATAGACAGATGATAGATAGATGATAGGTAGATAGATGACAGATGATAGATTGATAGATAAATAGATAGATGATAGATAGATGATAGATAGATAGATGAAACTCACAAAATTTATTTTTCTAACTTTCATTTATATTGTACTAATTCTTTCTAAACCTTCATCTATTGGTCAGGGCTTATGCTCCAAGTTGTGATAATTTTTTTTTATTATCTAGGGAAAGCCAAAAGCAGAATTGTGTAGACTAAAGGGATTGAAAAAAGGTGTACCATTTACAAATTACTATTTAGTGATGGTGTAATACAGACCAAATCCTGATATACTGTTTGTTAATATACTTAATACTCCTTGTATACCAGCCAATTCAATAGACCCTATTTATTATACTAGTTTGGAGAAGAGTGAATGTAACTGGACCAAGGACATACAATTTACAAATGAAAAAACTGGAATTGAAACCCATGTGTCTGAGTGCCCTACTTGTAAGCACTATGACATATAACATAAAATAAAACATTTGGTAGAATTTAACAAATTTACCAAAATAAACTCGAGTCTCTATCTTCCAGTTTCTGGGCACAAGTTCCTCCTTAGATGACGGTTTTTGCACGTTTGCATCTTCCTCAGTAGACTGCTTCTTATCAGTGGGCTGCACATTCTCCTCTGTACTAGTCAGCTCTATTGCAATAGCAAAAACTCTAAAATCTTATTGGCCTACACAGAGGTCTTCTCCTTGCTTGTGTGACGTTTCAGATTTAATATAATGTTTCAGATTCTACTTAATTTCAGATTCGGCAGAGCCAGGTTTTAAGTCTGATCCACATATTTTCTCATTCACTCCCTAGGCTGCTGGAAAAGCTGCATGGCCCAAAGGAAGAGCAAGAGTTCGCATGGAAATTTGCCACGTGTCTTAAAGTTTCTGTGAGAAACTTTAGAGACACTCTAAAACTTATCACACAGTCAGGCACGAGGTTGATGAGGCAGTCCATGAGATGTTTGCATTTCTCCCAGGAAGTTCAATAAGATACATGGAAAAAACAAGGAGCAATCCTTCTCTTTTGATTAAAAAGTAGAGTAAGTATTCATGAAAAGTGATTTAATCTGCAACTCTTCCCTTTTTCCAGTACCCATCTAGTCCCCTGACTCTCTTGGGTCACTAGGTACTGATTTAACACACAGCTAGAGTCTGTCATAATCCAACCAGGCCATTGTTTAGAGTTTTCCTTGAATCATAGAAATACAAATAAGATCTTTCACAAGCCTTAAGTCTAACTTTCTTATCCTAGAGGAACTGTAACATGTTATCCATTCTTGTAGCAAGAACAAGGTTTCCTAAGGTGTAATCCATAGCATGGTAATCAGGATGGTAAAGTACAAGTTGGCTGATAACCAGACCTCTGGCAACTAAGATTACATTTAGAAGAAAGAAGGAGGAGGATTATTTAGAATTTCATGGAAAACAAGATAATTGACTCTTAAAACCTTAAACATTTAAGGGGCCTATTTCCTCTTAGGGTACAAAGTCTAGTAGGCTCTCTTGGGATAGTACAGTCTAGAATCCAGGTTCCTTCTAATTTTCTACTTCACCTACTCTTTCAGTTTCGTAACTTACACTTGTAAGAAATCAATTACTTTCTTTAACATGGGAAACAGATAAATGGACCAAGGACAAAAATATGCAGCAGTCAACGCCTCTCATTAAAAGCTTAATGAGAACCACCACATCCAGGTATGGTGAACTAGCTTAACCAAGTCCACCACCTGCTCCATTCTGCTTATACCTCATTGGTCAAAATTGGCTCCCCAGGTATATTAGTTAGCTTTCCTGTCACTGGGACAAGCTTCCTGACACTAGCTACTTCAAAGAGGAAGCCTGTGTCTTTGACTCGTGGTTTCAGAGGTCTTAGCGAGTGATAGACCAGCTCCACCCAACACAGGAACATCACAGTGGAATAGTGTAATGGAAGAAAGCTGCTCACTCCATCGTGGCCAGGAAGTAAAGCACAGAGGAAGAAGACCAGCATGAGACAAATCCTACACAGGCACAGGCATACCCCAAAGGAGCCACCTCCATCTGCACCCCACGCCCTTACAGCACGTTCAGCTTCAAACAGCAGTGGATGCCTCTCCTGACGGGTATTATACTCCTGTGAGCCCTCACCTCTTCCAGAGTCACTTAATCCAGGCGAGCTGACAATTAAGGTTACCCAGCATACTGGGACATCCCATTTCCAAAGAATCTGAGGCCAATGTCTTTATTATTTTTAGCTTTTTATTGAGAAATCACTACAGAGTCATAAGAAGTTGCAAGAATTATACCAAGACATCCTGTGTAGCTTTTATGCTGTGTCCCCTTCAACGGTAATGTTTTATATAACTATAACACATTATCAAAATCAAGACATTTACATTGACAGATTGCAGTTAGCTAGACTGAACTATGTATCTCAAGAAGATTTCACTAGCTTTTTGTGCACTGAGTTTTCAGATGTTATTCTGTGTGTGTAGGTCTGTGACATTTTATCACCTATATCGAGCCATATAACTATGGCTGCCACCAACACAAAGAAACTCCAGGAGATGGCTCTTTTAAACTACCTATATTGCAGTCCTGAACAAAATCAGGGATCCTGCTAGGAAGGAAGAAGGGGAGATGGATTTGGGGTAGGCAACAAACAGTACCTGCCACAAAGAGCAGCTATTTTTAGTAGAGGGAGTTTTCCATGATCTTAGTGGCATGAATAGGACCCGTCTACCCCCATCCTTCCTACCGACATATATACTCCTTTTGTTCTTTAGAAATCTCTCAGATGAATGCCACACAATCTGGTTTATCTCATGCTGCAAGGTTGTAATGACCCTATTATATGTGAAATTCATGATTTTAAGAAACAGCATATATATGTCTGAGTTTAATACCACTAAAACCACCCAAGAGGCCTATGAAAGAACAAAGGGTTTTTGTTGTTTTTGTTCTACTGAGAATAATTCCTTGACACAGGACCAAGAAGCAACAAGTATAGGAAATGGAAAATCCAGAGGGTCTCGAGTTGTGTTGCATTTGGACAGGAGGTGGGGGACAAGCATGACCTCTTAACTAGAGAGAGGCACAACCATTATTTGCAGTCCAGTTCCGGAATAGCCTGGGTAATATCCAGCAGTTTGCTTCCTATGGGACCCAAGGAACATCCATCTTGTTGTCTAACAGATTTCTTAAGGTGCCAATAATGAGAAAAAATGGACATGAAAGTACACATAGAGAGGATTTATAGTGGAAAGAAGTATATCTTCCAGAAAGTACAAATATTTTTTAAAAATAGGATCATTTATTGTGTGCTTTGTTTAAATGTGCTTTCTCTTAAGAACAAGGGTAAGGCTGATCTGATTTGATGTGTTCTCCCAATGAAGTAGGATAAAAGAAATAAAGATGGGTAGAAAGGGGATAAAGAAAATTGTAATTTTAAAATTGTACTTTTGAGGTAAAGAAACCTCAAAACAAAATAAAATTACATGGGCCTTTTTCTCTTCCTTGAAATGCACTCGAGGAAGTGGGCCTGTTCCTACCTTGGAACCTCCACACTAGGCCAGTCACCTGCTGAGTATCACAGAGTGGCCATCATCAATGCCTTAAGCAGCAGGACTTGTCCAGAAGAAAGCTTGCTAAATCCCTGCCCTATATAATAGTAAAGTATCATAACATGCTGCTATGTTTTGGGCTAATTTTTATCAGGAGCTGATCACCAGAAGCCTGAATGATTTCTGCTATGGTTTCGTTCAGAACTCATGGTAGAACTAGCTTTAAAGAGGAGAACAGCGAGCACATGACACACACATGCTGTGCCCAATACTGTTCTAGATGATACATGTGCTTCTCACAAAGTTTGTATCGGCTAGGTACACTGTTGCAGTCATCCCTTTGAGGAACCTGGCATGGCAAGATTATATATGTTGTCCATGGTCACGCAGCAGATTCGAACCTAGGCAACCTGGCTTCAGCGCCTTGGTTCTTAAGACTTATAATCATAATCATTTTAGAAAGTTAGAGTCCACTTATGCAAGCTAAGGAAAGATTATCCTGGCATGCTCTATTTTTTAGGTGGTCTGTTCTGGCAACTTGCTTTTGTCTGCTTCACTCTGTAGCGTGTCAACAAGCTTCACAAGGCCCAAACACCCTGGTGTGATGTGCAGACAGATGTGCTGGTGCCATAGCACATACAGAGCCTGGTAACACTACTGAAAACATTACTCTTCTTATAAGGGTCCTGGGAGAGAGTGTAAGTCTTTCCTGACATTTGAGTTGAGAAAAATTGTAATTGTTCTGAACTATTGGTTCACTTTGAATAATTACTACTACTTGGTTTAAAGCAAATATACACCCATACTTCTTAGCATTTCAGATTATACATTTTTCTATTTTCCTTTACCTAACTTCTCTTGCTTTTTCATTTGATTTTTTTCTTAAATGCCCTTTGTGTAATGTGTCTGCAATTCGTGAATAGTTGCAAATTTTTCTAAACACATTTTGGAGTCAAGCAGTATATTATAACAAATACTATAATAAAATGATATCTAGCAGGATAGTTCTGAGTACTTGCACAGATTTCAGAATTTACATTTGCATAATCTCGTCTTGGATCTGAAGTAGAAATGTACATGTGTGCATGAGCATGCATATATATGTGCCAGCGCTTGCTCGTGCGTGTGTGTGTGTGTGTGTGTGTGTGTGCGTGCGCATGTTGTACTGACTACCTTATGGACTGTAGATCACTCCATTAGGAAATGAGTTCAAGCCTAGAATATTACTTTTCAAATTCCTGGAGTGGACAGCCCAGTGAATTCAGTGAAGATAGAAAAAAAATGGTCACAAATCTGTTTCCAGGTGTTAGCAATGTATCTCAGTGGTAGAGCACTTGCCTGGCATGTGTGAAGCCCTGGATTCAATCTCTATACTGCAAATAAATTTTTTAAAATAAAATAAAAAAAAATGCCTTAAGGTGAAAGAAGCAAAAATAATAACCTAAGGAGACCAAAAATTCAAAGACTTTAATTTTCATGTAATAGGATAGCGGGAAATCTAGAGACAGAACCTGAATTACTGTATCATGACATGGTGAGCTGCTATATCTGTTGTGCTTTTAGTTTTGGCCTTGTGTTGTGGCTTGTATCTAGATTCCCCCCCAAAGCCTCATGCTGTACGGTGGGGCTTTTTCAGAGGCGGCTGGATCTAGAGTGTGTGACACTGGAAGTGATTCACAATGCAATGCTGGGCTTAGAGGCACTAGCATTAAAGGTGCAAGTGCTATACACCCTAAGTAGACTTGATAAGATAAAAGGGACAGAAAGGTCCCTTGTTGCTTTTACTGTCTTGTGAGAGCCACAAAGTGTACTCTGAGATGCCCCTATGCCAACCCACCCTACCTTGGATGCAGCCAGTTATGGACTGAAACCTCTACACACTGAGCTAAATAAACCTTTTGTCCTTTAAATTTGGGTGTTGGGTATTTTGCCTCAGCTATGAGATAAAAGTAATTAACATACCCTAGGATGGAAAAGTAGTTGCTTCCATTCTGTTATTATTTCCTCCACTGACTGTTCCAAAGCCAAAAAGCACTTGTAGCTAATATGGCATGAAAACTCTCTTCTAATGCCCTTCTGCTTTTATCACAGAGGAAAAGTCTGTCTTAGACTCCAGAAGACTTCCTCATATATGTCTTTGTTCAAAACTGCATGGTCTATCCACTTTTGGCTATGAAGGAAATAGAGAAAGTTAATGTTGACTTTTTCATCATTTACAGTTGAAAGCAAGAAACCAAAAATGGGAATAAAATGGTTAATTGGCAGACAAATAATACTTTCCACCAAAAGAATTCAGTAGAAAATCAAGAAAAGTGTTTAATAGTGTGTGTGATCTGGTCAACAACCTGGCAGGACAGAAGACTTGGAGAACTGGTTAGACTGTCCTAGGGCAGGTCTTAGTGTTGATACCATACTGGTTTCTCAAAATATTGCTAGGACTCTCATAAGAGTGTTTAAATTAGATTTCTAATTCTTCCTAAGAAGAGACAGAAGACTGATGAAGCATGTTTTGGGGAGAAAAGTATACTGTGGTCGACAGTCCTTAGAATGCTTCCTAGGTTCCATCCCTAAGTTCAAGACAGGGGTCTTTAGAGTGGTCACCGCATGTCAGAGCAGTTCTGTTTTCATTCTCACTCCATGCTTAGTCAAAGAAGCATTTAGCTGTCAGCAAAATGTCTGATGAACAAGCCATTTGCTAGCGTTACAATGTAGGATTTCCCAAAATGTAATCTCCTAAGATCTGCTAAAACCGTTTCCTAGATCCTATTCCAGATCCAGAAATTAGATATTCTGATTTTTACACTTGAAGTAAGGCCTAAAATTCTGCATTTTAAAGCAAGTTCTAAAGTTTAAAAATTCCTTATGAACTGTTTTCTCCTAAAAAGACACTAATTGAGAAAATTAGAAATGTGAGCAAGTATCAAGATATAAGGATGATTATCTCTGGTCATCTTAATGATGATTTTCTTTCTGCTTCCCTAAATCCTTATGTTTGACATTTGGCACTAAAATTTTGTACAGATTCTGAAACTGCATTCTTGGTTTTCTTGGCATGTGTATATGCATGCAAAGTAAAAGGTGAAATATTCCTTGAAAATGTTATATATAAACCATTTCTTGTTCTCTGCCAGGAAAGTTTCATTCCACGAGGCAATATTTTACAATAATTGTTTTAAGTGCCTGACACCCCCCCCAAATTAGGAACTAAGTAAAAACAGGCAAGCACAGAAAAATACAAGAACTTTGCAAATGGTTGAAATTCAGCCCTGTGAGACAGACTGAATTTCAAGCATGGAGACTCTGACCATAGTTCTTGTGATTACAAAGCATCCAGCATCACCCTTTTGCACTAACAATTACCCCCCCCCGTTAATGCAATTGTTCCTAGAAATTAGACAGAAAGATCCTGTGTAAAGTTTTATCACAATACGAGAGAATAAACTATAGATTAATTAGATGCTCTTGAACTAGTTTGCACATAGTATTGATTTTCAGTTCAAAGTTAATACTCTTCCTCTCAGTAAAAAACCTGTTTTTGAGATCGGTTTTATTCCTCTTTAGAAAAGTTTAATTTATAATTCAGTGTGTTCTCCTCCCCATTTTAATTGTTCTTAACAAACAATGGAAATGCATATGTTTTATTTTTAAAATTCCCTTTAGGGTATGAAACATCAGGCAAGAGAGAATTCGCACATATTCACTTTCCATAGGTTTGCACAGTTTCTGTAGAAATGGCATTGTGTGTGAACAAGAGCCCTGGTTACAGTGGGATGTGGAATGAAAGAATGAGAGCATGGATTCTGTCCCAGAGGAAAGTCCACCAGGACGCAATGCAGTGATGAGAAGCAGAGGTTTGGATTAATCACTAACTGAGTAATAATTCTGGCCCAGATTTCCCACCCTGCACTTCACCGCAGTCCGGTTCCTCCCTTCCCTTCCCTCCTTAATTCCAATCACTTTTTATCTCGTGTTAAGATTTAAGAGTGCTTTGTGGGCACCCCTAAATAGCATTTTGTATATTTTAGAAAAATAAATAAGGGAAGAAAAATGAAAATGGGCAGGGAGTTTCATCCCATTGTAGTGACAACACAAACATGTTAATGGCTAACTGACTGTCTTAGTTACTTTCCCCCTCACCAGAACAAAATGCCCACACCCATCACTTGAAGGAGAAGGAGCTTATTTTGGTTCCTTCAGTCCTTACACAGTCAGGGGCGTGGTGGGAAGACGTGGGCGGAGGAGGAAATCGGCTCATGTCATGGCAGCCAGGAAGCAGAGAAAGGGACGAGTCAGGAAACGTTGAGCCAAGATCCACCCCTCCAGGTCACAGCCCCAGTGACCCCTCTTCCCAGCAGGCCCCCCCTCCTAACATCACATTGAGCAATAGCACCCCGTGATTCAATCACCCTTCAAAAACCCCTGTGAGTACATGAGGCTTTAGAGGAACAGCTAGATACAAATCATAACACTGATCAAACCAATTAACTGGACACTTTAACACTACAACAAAAAAGGTATACAAAAGGCATATAATAATGATAGCTCTTACCTAAAGTAGAAAAATGGAAAAAGGCCCACTTACATGTGAAGATTCGGTGTTTTTGTCTGTCTAGTTTAAGAGTTTGTATTTCTTTCATTTATATTTATGTTTTCACAGAAAAAGCCATTTACTTCCAAATGACCTCAAAGTCATGATGTAGAAAAGAGTCTATTGATAAAAGATAATCCCCCTTTTCTCCTAGCCTGGCAGATAAGAACTGAGTGGATAAAGCAGATTTGGACCAAATCAACAATGGTTTATGAAAGGCCAACCTGTGAGCTTCACATCAGAACAGAAACTATTTCTGGATGCCCCTTCCAAAGCAGAGTCAAGCTTCCTCTTTCCCAGTGGGATAGAATTACTAAGGACACCCAAAGCTGAGAAAGTTTTCACTGTTTGGAGACTATAAATTGGCCTGTAGATGCAAGTCATTTGGCACATTTATACTCTGCAATTCGCTTCCAATGTATTCAAAACCATGAAATCTAACATAAATGAAACCAAGACAGTTGGTCTTTCTGGAGAAATAAAAGTGTCTGGCATCGCTAAGCCCGCACGCGGCCCTGATTGGTAGGAACAGGCAGATGCTACCTGCTTTGATGCCCTGGTTTTCAGTCTCAGATTCTCCCTTTCCCTCTTCACGCTGAGGAAGCTAAGCGAGTGAATAATGGAGTTGTTGGTCTTCTTAGGTTAATATTTGTTTCTTTCGTGTGAAAGAATGCTTTCTCATTGTTTGGGGTTTTCATTTTTGTTTTTGTTTTTGCAGTAGTAGGGATTGAACTTGGGTCCTCACACATGCCAGGCAAGTTTTTCTCTACCACTGAGCTACATGTCTGGTTGAACACTTACACTTTTCCAGATAAGGAGAGTGGATATAAGAAATAAGGCATTGACTGACATTCCCATTCAAGAGTTGGACGAAAGCTGATCACTTGGGTAGAGGATGAACCAAAAATAGTACGTCAAACACCCTGCTTGGGGTGACACTCTAGCCACAAGCAAATGAGAATCTCAGGGGACGGGGTGTGTGGACAGACTTCCTTACACAAACACGCAAACAGTTTCTTCCAGTAAATGTAGCATCTTGTAGCAAGAATTCAAGGTTTATTGCAACTGTTATTATCAACAAGATTAACCTTCATAGAAAGAGGTAATGTCTGTAGAAAATTTTAGTACAAGTCCAATTCCCAATATTACAAAAGCAAGCAACAAAAAGCAAATTTTTAATGAAACTTACTAAAAATCTGTCTACTTTTATGACACCTTGGACTAGCAAATCTAAAAGTAGTGATTCAGAGATAGTTCTCTCTAAAAATAAAAATACACTGTTGGTTTAAGTTTTAAATAATTAACATGCGTGTTTTAATTCATTTCAGGCTGCTGTAACTGAAGTGCATAGAATGAACAATGTGTATTGAACAGACGTGTACTGGCTCGGGTTTCTCTTGACTTGGACGTTCACGATGGACTGGCTGGCATCTGGTCAGGGCCTTCTTGCTGACCTCCCACGACAGAAGAGCAAAGAGAGAAAGAGAAAGTACAAAGAGGCTACAGTCCTTCTTTGACAGCTAATTCACTTTCATGACGATGAACCACACCTGCAATGATGGCGTTATCCTTGTTCACTACATGGTCCTGCTTCACCACTCTCATGAGACTTCCCTCCTGACACGTGCATTTGAAATTGAGATACCAGTGGCTGCTTTCTGGAAGGACACAGTCGAACCATAGCATTATGTAAGCAAGAAATTTGAAAATTTTATTATTTCTACTTGATTATATTCTCTCTATGAAAATTGAGAAGATCCCCAGTTATAAAAGTTGACCCCAAACTCCTAGACACAGCTCATAAATTCACTTTGAGAGGAAGTCTGTAAGAGTTTGAAATCCTCTGAATGTGTTTCAAACTAAATTCCTGTTCCTAATCCCTGAGATACTACATATTCCTGTGTTTAAAGAGTAGCTTCACAGTAAACAAAGATAGCACAGTGATTACAAAGACAAGAAGCAGAACCTGACTGATTTTAATGCTGTATCCTACCCTATTTTAATTTCTGTTTACAATTCTTCAACTCCAGAGACATTTAAAACCTTTAGAATCAATCGCACTATCTTGAAGAAACAAAGATATGGGCAGTTGTATTTTCTTAAGAGCTACTATAAAATGGAAATTTTACAATCTCACCAAATGATCTTTATGTTTAAGACTCTTCATAATTATGCCTGTATATGTGGCTTCATGTGAAAGTAACTTTTTGAAATTAAAATTAATGCAATATATTCTTTGATCAAGTAAATGAAATATACTGGACAATCTAGTTAAGCTGCTATTTATCTAGAAAGGTGAGAAAATTAATTTTTATGATGTCATCACTAAATTGACAGAAATGAAGCCTCAGAAACAAACTACTGTTATTATCCATTGCTATGATTGATCAATATGACAACTGCATTCCAAAAGATCCACCCATGAGCATATAAGCTCTTGGGGGACATCTAGTCCTAAATCATAACAGGATATCACTTCAATTTAAGTTTATTGGTGGGGTTATTTAGCTAACTTTTTTCTAACTCTACCCACTTTGGAAAAATGTAAATATATTCTTTTCTCTGTTGTAAGAAATACTATCCATGAATATTTGGGTTTTATGTGGCTGTGACACTATTTTCCTAATGCACACTAAATAATCACACAAACACTGAATCATCACCTGCCCACCCAAGCATGTACTGTCTAAAATCACCTTGAGTAAACCACAGGAAATACTGGCACAGTGGAGCAAACATAGACTTTGGAGTAAGACAGAATGGTGTTAAGGCCAGAGTTTTGCCATCTACAAAGTAATTTACCCTCTTAAATGTCAATGTTTCAGCTGATGCACATCTGTCATCTCCATATTTGAGAGGCTGAGTCAGGAGGCTCACAATTTTCGTTCCCACTCAGGCAATTAAGAAGACTCTGTCTCAAAAGAAAAAGGAAACCAGGATGGGCTGTAGCTCGGTGCAAAGGCTCTGAGTTCAAATCCCTGTACTAGAAAAAAAAAAAAGTCAATGAATCATACAAATATGGAGATAAGAAGACTGACCTCAGAGAATTTTTGTGAACATTAAATGGGAAACACACATAAATTACCTGCATTATTTAGGTGCTCAATAAATTATAGCTGCTAAGGTGATATTGATGTTGCACCAATCAATTCCTTTCTCCACTTCTCACTCTAACAGTCACTTGGCCACTTACAGAAATGGCATGGCCTAATTTTATGCAAAAGAAACATTAGTGATAGCAATTGCAGGAAAGACAGCAAACATGGGCAATGCAGCACAGGCACAGGAGACCAAAGGAAACCTCCACACGCACCATCCTAGCCAGTTCTCTGCTACCCAGGAAGCAGCACAGGGGCTCTCTGGGCCTTGGAACTAAAACGGAGGGAGTAAGTTTTTCCATTAGAAGCACACTATCCTTTTGCCTTCCTGTTTCTCTTCTTTTCTTTTTCTTATTTTTTTAATAAGTGTATACACAGAGGAAAGTTCACTGCAAAAGTGAAAAGACTTTCTATTGAGGTTTCAGGAAAGTGTTTTTCAAATTCAAACAGATTTTAACTTAAGGTCTCTTAACCCTTCTACTGAACCATTACCCCAACCCTTATGAGGATACGCTAATCTTCCTGCCCTTTTCCACTCAGGTAGGTCTGACTTGCATTTATTTATTCTTCTCTTGTTGGGGGATTTATACTTTCAGAGAGAAAGTAGGTTAAAAACAAGAACAGAAATCAATACCTTGAATGTGAGAAGTCACATGAATTTTATTTTACATTTTTTTCAGAGAGAAAAGTACATAGAGTTTTGATTCTACGGTAGAAGCCTCCTAAGCATTTAATTAAGATGTCTGAAGCAGATAATAACAAAGGTGAGGCGCTTTCCAGATGATCACCTAAAGACAACCTTGAGACAAACTTGTACCATAGAAAGAATGTGTTTCTCCTTCTACCTCTTAACCCTATGGATTCAGCAGGCTAACTATGCACATGCCCCAAAGATCAGTCCCACTGTGGTTGGAAGAATGCGTGTTCTAGACAGACTTGAATTCAAATTGTGGGTGTATAATTGTGGGTGTATAACTGTCTGTTAGACGAAAAATTACTGACATTCTATACTGATTCTCAGTTTCTATCTATAAAAATTGAGATTTTGCAGCATTTTATAGAAATGAACTGAGAAACTACACCATGTATTTATTACATAACAAATCATTCCAAAAAAATGATGTAATCACATCTATGTCATTAATATCACGGATTATCTGTACCAGGAGTTCAGACAACATAGCCAACATGCCTTAACTGTACCCCAACTGAAACCTCAACTAGGAAGACTCAAATGACTGGGGCTGGAGTTATCTGGAGTCCCGTTGACTTTCACGGCTGGAACCTGGGCTGAAATGGCTGGGGGTTCACTGACATTTCTTCTAATTTAGTCAGATCTTCTCTTCATATGATTTTTCCTCTCATTTTCTCCATTATGGTGACCATAAGATGGTCAGATTTTTTACACAGCAGCTTACACTTACAAAACTGAGTGTTGCCAGGTGTGGTGGTACATGCCTCTAATCTCAGCACTTGGGAGACTGAGGCGGAAGGATCACTGTGAGTTCAAGACCAGCTTGAGCTACAAAGTGAGCTCAAAGGCAGCCTGAACTGCATAGTGAGACCCTGTCTCAAAAACACAAAATAAATAAACAAATAAAAAGCAATAGTGGATGCTGTAGCATGCAAGATTGGGGTTGAATAGGCTTTTCTAACCCATTCTTGGAAATCACATGGCTTTGTTTTCACAGTGCATTTCACAATGGGTCAGTGAATGTTCCAACACACTCTAGCTCCTGGAATACCGCTGGACTTCCAAAAGGTTCCTGGTCAGAATGCCCCAAGTCAGTTCCCTGCTGCACAATACTGTAATAAATTAATTTTTAAAATGTATGAAAATATCTTTCATAAGGTACACATCTATCATTAACTCATAATATCACAATAGCCTTCTTTAAACAGGAGAAATCTTTTTCCCTATTTTGGAAATAAAGAAAGTTAAACTCAGGGAGGTTAAATCTATTTCTCAAGATCATCACAGTGGTGATGCAGCTAGGATCAAAATTTACGTTTTCTAAGTAATGGTGCAATCTGCTTTACCTTGGAGGATGATTGCGGAGACTGTATATAATTACACAGGGAAATATGGTGACCAATGACTCCAGCACACCGCATAACAACATAGCTTCCCTTAAGATCCAGAACTAAGAGTGAAGAAGACGTCACTATAAGACCCAACAAGACTCCCACACAACACACTTCTAATGACCTAACCGCCTCCCCCAGCCTTACCACTTACATTCTCCCAAGAATACTACCCTGACAACAAAGTCTTTAACACATGACCATTTGGGGACATTCAAGAAACAGGCACCCTAAAAGTTTTTTAGTAAAATAAAATTTCTTTCTTTTTTTTAAATAAAATTTCTTGACCATCATTGTAGCCTTATTTCCTGTCATTCCCCTTCTTTTCTTTTGCTCCATTACCCCTTTTGGAGATTTGTTTAAACAACAATTATTTGTCAAAGATCAAAGCCAAGAATCAGACAGACAATAGTAGATAGGCAGTGATAAAGTTATTAAGCTACAAGCTGTGAGAAAAACCAAGGAGCTTTATCGTTGCTTGATGGTTAAATGTTGATTATGAAAGTCTATAAAACCCTCAAAAGAGTAGAAACAGGTTGTTAGGACAAATAAAAGAACCCATTCGTGTCACAGTAATAGTTGAATGGATATTGAACTCACTTTTGACAAAAAAAAGTCAAAGAACAGTTTTTTTCATTTTCATAATCGATATTCCTCCTAGAATTTCATATATGTTACATGATTTCAGCCTTCCAACCAGAATATTTCAGTTACATTTCCACTTCTTTGTCTCTAATAAAAACCTAAATTTTCCCAGACTGAATTTAAGGCTTCTTGAACTCTTTGTAAAACTTTAAGAAAAGATCTCAGAGGTTAATTTATCTATTTCTTCAACAAATATAATACTAAGACCTTAAAAATTTAAACTTCTGCCTTCATAAAGCATATAGAAAGCTCATAATATCACACATGTGTATGTGTGTATAAGTACAGCACTTCACAAAATATTTTATTTCTATGTTAGGAAATGTGAGCTCTGGTAGTTATTTATATGCTTCCACAATGCATAAAAGTGTCATGATTTCAGCATCTCAGCCGTAGCTGCAAAGAAACACTAATATCATTGCTTTCTAATATGAAGAACTTGTATTTATATTGTCATGATTTCAATGATACCAAAAGGAGAAATTATTGTACACAGACAAAATGACTATATTCTTTTAATGTATATTGGAGTCTATATTTCCATATTTATACTGTGATCCTTTATGTGGAATAAACTTTAGTTTAAAATGTGATTAAGCAAGGACTATACATAGGCAGCAGATATCCCAAATTAGTTAATATAATAAGGGAACATGAACACTCCCACCACTGGAAAGCTCAAAGCCAGGTTAGATCCAAAAGTCCAGTGTCACTGGGTCTATTTTTCCTATTATTTTTTTCCTTTCTTGTGCTTTTCTTCACCCATTGATAGGCTTCCCTCTATTAGGGAAGGTAGGAAAAATTTTGGCACCAAAATTTCTAGTGCTCTATACATTATTCCTCACTTCTACATAGAGGATATTACTTTTACCCAAACCATCAGTTAAAAATCCAAATTTTCACATTAATTGTATCAGCTTCTATCTTATTGTCACCTTCTGATGTCTGCTCCCAGGATCACCTCCTCGTGTCTGCTAGGAGGCTTCTGGGGCTCCAGCCATCTCTTTGCATAGCCATCTCCATTAACCCAGAAAATAAAGGCATGCATCTCTTATTAAGAGTAACAAGATTCCGTCAGATGCCATACCCACCACTAACACCACCAGTAACCTACTTCTTGCCAGTTACAACTGAATCACAGGCCCATGTCTTAACCTTTAGGCAAAGCTAATGAACATTTGTCCTCCTGCAGGGAAGCTACCCCCAGCCTGCCAGAACAAGTGCATGTACAACAGAGAAAAAGCAGTTAAAACCTAGCAGAAAATGCTGAAAGAAAAAGTTGTATGGGTCTAGCAGTAGAGACAGGAATGGGTCAGACAGAGACAACCAAAATGCCTTCTAATCCATCCCAACAGTTAGTATACAAAAGTGGCTTAGTATAGTATATAGTAAATGCAAGAGCTCAATAGATGGTTATTAACCTTATCTTTAAAATAACTGGTATGATCAAGGTAGCATCCCACAAAATGAGTCACTTTGCATATTGAAGACAGGTAATACGAAATTATCTAGTTGAGAAATGACAAGGGAAGCAAAGAAGCCAGGGGTTGTGAGGGTGAAGAAGGCAGACAAGTAAGGAGATGCTAAGTATTTGATTCCAGTGGATTTAGGGTATAGAAAAGAAGTCTAGAAAGACTTTGAGCTGTCTGGCATGATCTGACTTGTTAACACAGAAAGGCAAGAAGAGTGTCACATTGGGCCACAGAGACAGAGGTGCCAGTTCAGGGATGGGCAGGGTAACTCAGAGGTGTCTGCAGAAGATCTCAGGGCAGATTTAAATGTAGTACAATCTGCTCCTAAGTATTTAGCATTATGCTATTCATTTGGTCAACAAAGGCTTCTTATACACCTACTGTATGCTTGGGACTAAACCTGGTCACTTATAAGCATTTTCACAAATGTTCTCAACCCTGCTTTGGGATAAAAATCCAGTGACTTCCATCCATGGCTTTTGAAACCTATTTTGGAATCCACTCACTGGTGAATCACTGATACCTAACATCACTGCATGCAACATTCTCAAAGGAAGCCACATTGTGTGTGTTCACAAAGGAGTGTTTGTATCTGTCTCATTATAATCAGGATCAGCCCTGCATACTCATTAATTATTTCTCTTTCTCTTCACACAAAGAACCTGGTAATCAAATCCTTGAAATGCTCTGAGTACAACAGACTGATGAAATGCAAGTTTCAAACACATGTAATGAAATTTATATATATATACATACATGCATTTACCAGGTAGAAAACTTTTTCATAGGCATTAGTATAATGATAGATATGATTTTTAATTAAATGTTTACTTTGAGATATTTTAAATTCACATATATTCTGTGAAGGCAGAAGGTTCCATGTGCCCCAAACCTAGTTCTCTGTCAGTGGTTCCTGCGAAACTACAAGACCATATTACCACTAAGATAGTGACATTGACACAGTCAACATATAAACATTTCTTTACTGTATTTTCTCACATTGCCTCTTTATGGCCATACCCATTTCTTACAGCCTCAATTCTTTCTTAAGGACTGGCAACCCTAATATGTTTTTAATTTTGATATTTTTGTCATTTTAAGAGTGTTATATAAATAGAAGCATAAAGCAGAAAACTTTCTACAGTCAGCTTCTTTTGGCTTGGCATATTTCTCTCGATTTTTATCTAGGTTATTGCATACATCAGTAGTTCATTCTTTTCTAGTGCTGAATATTATCCCAGTGGCATACCTGTTTACATACACAGAATGCTTAACTACTTACCGTCTTGAATGACATATGTGTTATTTCCAATTTGGAGCTATTACAGATAAATTTACTAGGACATTTTTCTTTTTTTCATGAATACATATCTTCATTTTTTCTGGATACATGCCCAGGAATAAAATTATGGAGCTGTATATTATTTTTATGTTCAGTTGTTTAAGAAACTGCCAAACTGTTTTCCAGAACTCTGAAGACTTGACTTTTAGATATTTAGTTATATTCTCACGGGTCCTCGGGGCTCTGCTTACTTATCACGTTCATCTAGCTTTCTTAGTGGTTTCACACAACATGTCCATTGCTCACTTCAGTCTACTGATGCCACTAGTTTATTAGTTTGAGTAACTTATAGAAATTTCACCGCTCCTTTTATGTCTTACCCTCTTCCATGTATAATTGTCATAAATATTTCCTTTCTACATATTTGAAGTGACATTAGTGTTATAAAATGAAGCATGATTTAAAAAGCTCAAAAAAAAGTAAATGTATTTGTAACTTAGTTTTACTTTTTCTCTTGTATTTTGTGCCTTTCTGAATTCTACAGTTCCCTCTTATGTCATCCCTTTTCTGTTTAAAGAATATCTTTTTTAATCAAAAAATTATTAGTTTTAGTCTACAGATACCATATCCTCTCAGTTTTACTTGATCTGAAAATGTCTTCATTTCCTCTTTTTTTCCTAAAAGGTATTTTTCTGTTGAAATATTTTGGTTTTACAGTTTTTCCTTTCAGTACTTGAAAATGTTGTGCCACTTTCTTCTGAACTCCATAGTTTTCAAAGATAATCTGTTGCTTTTCTAATTTTTTTCCTTCTATAGCTGAGATGTTTCAATTTGTTTCTTTATTTTCATTGTCAGAATTTTAATTATGGGGCCAAGGATATAGCTCAGTGGCACAAGCACTTACCTGGCAAGTACAAGGTCCTGAATTTGATTCCTGGTACCAAAAAAAAAAAAAAAAAGAAAGAAAGAAAGAAAGAAATTCTTTAATTATGTTGTGTACTGGCATTTATTCCTTCAGTTTTATTCTCCTCAACTTTGTATTTTAGCTTTTTAAATTTATGTCTTTTGCCAATGTGGGGGCCAAATTTAGCCTCTCTCTCTCTCCCCCCCCTCCTTTTTTATTAGTACATATTTGTACTGCATGATAATTATACTCATAGTAGGGAATTGGCACATGTACACAGGTACATAACACATTTTAATTACTTTTTCCTGCCTTTCCCACCCCTGCAATCTCTGGTTCCCTTCTGTTTTGCAAAATGCCCTTGTTTTCTCAAGCAGTTTTTCATGCCTTTCTATTCTTCCAGGATTCTGATAACCAGGATTTTAGATAAATTGTCATCTCACAGATCCTGAAGGCTTTATTTTTGTTTCTATTTTCTCTCTGCCATTCATATTGGGTAATTACTGTTGTTCTTTTATTGCATCAATTCTTTCTTCTGTTCTTTCTAATGTGGTGTTGAGTCTACCCATTAAACTTTTCATTACAATTATGTTTATTTTACTTTATTTGTCTGACCTATTGGTGTTCATAAGTTGCCACCTTCTTCAGCTTCCTGTGTGGAATATATGAAGTAAAAAAGAAATTAAAGACATCGTGTCAAGTAATTACATCAAGTGATTTCCCTGAGTCTGGAGGGTCAAGCTGGCTGCTTTCATCTTTCTCCCACCTGCAGTCTTCTTGCATTTGTTTTCTTACATAGCATCTGGGAATTTTATCATCCTTACCACAGGGAATAAAGAAAAGTGCATCTCTCCTATATTCTTGGAAATAGAAAGACAGCATGATTATAATTTCAATTTTAAACTTAAATTAGGAAATAAAAGCCTTAGATTAATTGCTCATGGTCACTGAGTTGGCAGGTAGAAAGTCAGCAAGGATGTTAGGATGACATGGCCTAGGTTTGCTTCCCAGACATGTTATTCACTCTAAATATTCTTAACTTCTTTTTTTGACCACAGACCACTTTGAAAATCTGATAAAAATTAGGATTCTCTCTTTTGAAAAATTTACATGTATAAATATGCAAACATTTTGCACACTTAAATAAATTACGTGAATTATATGATAGGATCTCCTGTTTTATTTATTTTATTTTTTTATTATTGTTTATTGGTACCATTTAGATATACATACTGATCACACTCATCATACAAAATTTGTACCTGTACATGATACATCTTGATTTCTACTTTTTCCTTTTCCCCTCCCCTCCTCAACCTCTCTTCCCTTCATTTACAAAACTTTGTTTCTACTTTATCTTTCTTTTCTCATTTTTTTCTTTTTGCTTCCTTTCCCCTACCCACCTCTCTAGTTCCCCTTTCCTTTTGGGGAAACAATTTCTTCCTATTTCACAATATCTATTATATATTTTGGGGAAACAATTTCTTCCTATTTCACAATATCTATTATATATTTTGGTTCTTATTTACACTTTCAGTTTCTCATACCAGAGAAATGATATGATATTTATATGTTTGTCCAATTTATTTTACATAAAAGTGTGTTCTCAAGGTCTATCCATTTAGCTATAAACCTATCAAGTTTATCTTTCTTTATGGCTGAGTAGTACTCCATTGTATAAAAAAATCACATCTTTTTTATCCATTCAGCAGTTGATGGGTATTTGGGTTATTTCCAACATTTAGGTATTACAAACTGTGCTGCTATAAACATGGGCGTGCATAACCACTGTGGTATGATGATTTTAATTCTTTTGGGAAGATTCTAAGAAGGAGAATAGCTGGGTCATATGGGACCTTTAGTCCTAGTTTTTTAAAGAATCTCCACACTGAATTCCACAGTGATTGCCTCAGTGTACACTCCCACAAACAGTGGAGAAGGGTTCTGTTTTTCCCATATCCCTGCCAGTATTTGTTATTGGTTGATTTCTTGATAATAGCCATTCTTTGTGGAGTGAAATGGAACCTCAGCATTGTTTTAATTTGCATATCTCAGTGACCAGTGGTGATGAACATTTTTTCATATATATTTATTTGCTGTTTCTACTTCTTCATCTGAGAAGTGTATATTCAGCTGCCCATTTTTGGACTGGGTCTTTATATTTGGGGGGTCTGATTTTTTTCAGTTCTTTATATGTTCTAGATATTAATCCTTTGTCTGAGGAACTACTGGCTAAAATTTTTCCCCACTCTGTGGGTTGTCTCTATACTCTGTTGGTGATTTATTTTGCTGTGCAATAGCTTTTTAATAAAATTTGATCCCAATTGTTGAATTATACTGTTGATTCCTGTACAGTCCAGGTTTCTGCATGAAGTCTTTGTGCACCCCTATGTCTTCAAGAGTTCTACCTTTTTAATCTTCTAGTAGATTTAGTTTTTCTGTTTTAATAATTAGATCTTTGATCCATTTCAATTTTAGCTTAGTGCATTAGGATAGATATGAGTCTATCTTTAGTCTTTGGCATACGGAAAGCCAACTTTTCCAGCACTTTTTATTAAAGAGGCTATCTTTCTTCCAGTGAACATATTTGGCCCCTTTGTCAAAGGTAAAGTGGCTGAGTGTGTTTTCACTCATTTCTGCCTCTTCTAATCTGTTCTGCTGATCCTCAAGTCTTTTTTTCTGCCAGTACCATGATGTTTTTATCATAGTATCTCTGTAGCATAATTTCAAATTTGGGATTGTGATACCCCCTGCCTTGCCTTTGTTGCCTAGAATTGTTTTTGTTTTTCTAAGAATCTCCTATTTTTTAAGAAAAACATATAGTCTTGTGCATAAAGAAGAGAGAAGCCACATTTATAAGCATATAGCAGAAGATCACATTCAGAAAAGCCATTTTCTGGTTCAAGAGATGTTCTCAGCATCAAGGGGCTGGAGGCCATGCAATAGGAGAAGAAAATCATGAGAGAATCTTAGAAGTGCCCAAACAGTGATTAGAATACTATTACCCCCATAATCCCACTGTGCTTGACTACTGGCCTCCACCCTGCAGGGATAACCCTCCTTGAGAAACAGATCCATTAAACTATTTGTGTGAAGCTACTGTTTGCTAATTGATAATCACCAAACTGGATGTGCTATAGCAATGCCTCTCAGATACTCTGTCTAGAGAGTGCTTCTGGGCCAGGAGTGAGTGATGGTGTTTGGTCTATGAGAATGGACTCCAGACCACCATACCCTGAGGGAGCAATGGAGGTAAAATATTCCTTAGAGTTAGAGACATATGCCAGTAGAAATAGAGGTGCAGAAGACCATAAAGGAGGGAGGAAAGAAAAGTTAAATAACTGAATTATATTTTGGCTTATACTGTCTCTGTAGCCTTGGGAAAGCCACCAATGCCTTGAAATATCAATTTCACCTACAAGGTAATAATCTCTATCTCAATAATGATACTTATGTACTAATAATCTTTTACATCATGTAGTTTTCAGAAAGAATAAATCAGGTCATGTATGTGGACACTGTATGAAACACTGCATCAATATTATTTTTTAGGTCTAACTAGAGATTGTACATTTCATCCAGAAGTAGAATTTATATACAGGATTATTATCTTGTAATATTTTGTGATATTTATGTAAAGGATCCAACATGGAAATACAGTATAACCATGGCCTAATTTTCTTTGCTCTTTTATGTGGCCCATAAAAGAAGTAAATAGATTTCATTGGCACAGAGGCTGAGATGGAAAAAAGTAGAGCATGATTAAAGGTATCTATAAAATCAGTCAAATAAACATTAAGTACTGAGCAAAAATTCCCTAATGTTTTAATGTTCTTTTGGGGTATTGTTTTATGTGTGGAGGCAAAATGACAAGGACAAATTCAAAGGTAGCCTTTCTGAACTACTTCTTCTGGAACCCTAAAGAACTGGTAGCATTTTTAGAGTTCAGGTGGGGAATGACTAAGTGAGACACAGATGGTTTAATTTTATGATGACTCGGAGATAAGTATTTACCACAGCAATTCTAAACAAGAACCAGTGAGTTTATTGTCAGCTTCAAGAGGAGGCAACTCTTTGAAATGCTTGAGGGCCCAACTGGCTCATGCTTTTTCAGTGATTCAGCAGGTTAATAATTAATGTCCTCCTGAGACTTGTGCAAATAGTTATGTAAGAGCACATATCATGCTGTGCCTTCTTCACCCCTGATAAACTACAGCAGAAATATTTCGTTACCAAATATCTTTCACAATCATTCTTAGCAATTAATCTAAAGTTCCTGCATTTAGGGAACTGCTGTGAACTGACGAAAGTTAGTCCATCACTGATAAATATTTGGTTAAGTTTGGTGGAAGGGAGAGTTAAAAATGGATGCAAATTCAAAGTCATACCACATCCTGGCAACCAAGTAACAGAAAAGTGAGAGTTGCACAATGATTTCTTCCACGATGTTTATTAGCAAACCATCATTGACTCCTTCTGTAAATAAAGACTTTGCCTTTGGTCATTTCACATACTCTGAGTATATTTTACAGGAAATGATCACTCTAAGAAAATATGAAAACCTTCTAGCAACAGAATACAGTCTGAGATCAATGTCAGTATATTTCCAAAAATGTCTGGACACAGACCAGGTACTTAGGGCTAGGGCTACACTGCAAAGAACATGGATCTCAGGCCCCATTCATGCCACAGCTTGTGTAATCCTTTATGCCAACTCACATATCTTGAGCACCTATCATTTCAAAATGAAAATACATTTCTAATCTCCCTTACGCTAATGAACAAATTCTTTGGCATAGATTGAAGATAAAAATGGCAGAAGCATGGCAGAAGCTGCCTAAGGGGTGGCCTTTGATGAGAGCTTTCCAAGGTGATCACTGTTCAAGTATTTATGTTTGACTAGGGTACAAAGTGCTTACCTAAAAAATCTCAAGTCTTCATTGAATAAAAATAGTACACATATGATTTATATATTCTAAAGTGTATAATACTGTGGATTTGAATTATACATTAAATATGGCTTCAGCTGGCTGTGGAGGTACGTGCCTGTAATCCCAGCACTTGGGAGGCTGAGGCAGGAGGATTGCCATGAGTTTAAGACCAGCTGCACAGTGAGTTTAAGGTCAGCCTGAACTACATAGCAAGACCCTGTCTCAAAAATTAAATAAATAAATAAAATATGGCTCTTAATGAAAACTACTATAATACGTTACATTAAAATATAGATAACTCAAAATGGTTACCAGCATTATTTATCTGACTTCACCTAAATAAGTCTACTTTAACATATATTAAGTCAAGTAATACATATTGCCAATGGCTTTGTACAGTTACAAAATAAACAAGTAATACTTTGTTGTAATTAAAGCAATAGCAGGTTTGTTTAGATGTCTATCTTTCAAGGTTTGTACTATAGTTTCACTAAGAACTGCTCTTAAACTGAATGATTATAACACTTGGAAAGCCATGGCCAAAAGATAACGAAGTCCAGCATTTCCAAAGAAGTGAGCATTAAGTTAGATTTTAAAAACAATTAAAACTGTTTGGTTGTAATTTTGCTCTTGAAAAGAGAGAAGAATTAGCAAGCCATTTTGACAAGATGGAACTGACTAATGTATAACTGTTAAGGATATAAATTCCCTCTCTGGAAATAAAATCTACGGTCACCTACTTGTAACATTCTCACTTTTAGGAAGCATTTTTTCAGCATTTTGAGAGAAGGTTTCAGTAGGTTGCAGGACAGCAAGCCGCCTTTTCCAGGGCTTTGGGAGACCAAGGCAAGAGGCTAGCCAAGTTTGAGACTGAAACACTTAGCAACTTAGAGAAATCCTGCCTCAAAATTAACAGCAAGGGAGAGGGTGTAGCTCACTTTGCAGGCCCTCAGTTGATCCCTAGTACCAAATAATCTTGGCAGTAAGTAAATAAGACTGTCACAGTGGAGAACACTGAGCTGTGGCTAAGGTGTAACGGGAGCAGATAAAAGAGCAGCTAAGAATCAGGGCACCAGTGCGGCTGAGACAGAATTCTGGTTCTGCCATTAATGAACCTCTCTGTGGTCCAGTGTGCCCAACTGTACAATGTCTATGACAGTGCTACCCACCTCAGAAGACTGCGGTTGGGACTAACGTTACTTATTCATAAAATACTAAGAACAGTGTGCAGCACATAGTAGTAAATGCGCTGGCCAATCCATGTTGGTTAACATCACTGCATTAAAGTATACTTTGCTTGCAGTTTTGCTTCTGCAAAAGCACCCTTTCTGCTACTCCATGTCAACCTAGACACCAATCCTTGCTAAGCTGAGCTCATTATCTTTCTAATCTATTGACCTCCTTCTATCCCCAAGATATGACCTTAGTTCAGACTTTTATTTCATATTTGTTTTCTGAACATAGTGTTATGCTTTCAGATGCTTCTTCCAGACATCTAATTGCCGATAGAATTACCTCATTAGGTCTAATCATCTCTCTCTCCTGACCTAAACCCCTGCAGTGCAGTCTTCATTCAGGTATGGAAGACAGGACCTTAGATCATACTTGTGTGTCAAGATGCCTCAGTGTTTCTGATTTTTTTCTGCCACTGTACTCTTGTACTTTTCTCTGATCCTCACCCTGTTTTCTCACAGGACTTTCAGCACCAGGCAATTCCTTGGCTAAGAAACAATAGCAAATTTGTCCCATTTCTCAATGGATTCAGAAAAAAACTGATAATAAAATCAGGTACAACTCTAAGAAAATACCCTGGAGAAGAATCACGCTGAATTATACAGAACTGCTTAAGGGTGTGGTAGCCATTTACTTTGTCAGGGTCCTAAGATAGCACACATTTATTCCACATCAAGGCCATGATCATCTCCTCTAATGCAGCTAAAAGTGGCACCTGTCTGGACAGAGCTGGCATGTTTAATGGAGAGTCTGACTGCCTTTTTTTATGATCAGCACTAGTGGGTTAGATCAGAAACAAATGTGTGAAACCTTTAAAACAGTTTCTAACATTGTACAAAACTGAATAAATACTAAGTAGAACCTAGAATTTCTACATTTATATGCTTACAACATCTAAACACTTAGAGCACATACACATACAAAAACATATGTTTGTATTTAGAATTCACAAGTTAATTGAAGAAGCCATTCTGTCCTGAACTCATAGTTGGTATGGCTGCATCTTTGATACACATTTGACAGCCATGAGGTGACTGGAATATCTTCCCCTTTCAATTTCACCAGTGGGCTTCTCTGAATTGGAAATGGGTTTCTGAGTGGAACTAACAGTTCATATAACGTCAGTTTATTGTCTGTCCATATTATGCAGTCTCAACTGGGATCACCTTGCTGGTTCTACTCCTGGTGTTCACCGTCATTGGCCAGCTTGGGCTTCGTCACTGCATGATGGTCTCAGGGTACTTGAGATTCTTACCTGGTAACTGGTTTCTGAGAGTGGAAGTCCCTCGGTGAGACCAGTCCCAGGACTCTGTTGCTGCCACTATTTTCTATTGGTAAAAGCAAGCTAGCCTAGATTCAAGAAGAGAGAAAAACAAAACAAAACAAAAAATGGATCCATCCCACCCCCCCGTGTAAGGGTCACCATATGAGTGCAGAGAAGATGACCCACAGTACTTACAGAATCACCACACTGAGATATATGCTAGCATTGATTCAGTGGCTCTCTTTGTAAGGCTTTTTGACCTTCCTTTCTTTCTTTGTTGAAGAGTGACTTCAGTTTTCCAACTATTTATCCACCTCCAGCTATGTTTAAAGGTAGGTGACAGAAGGGCTGAAGGAAAAATGATTCTTTTTAAAGACTTCTTATTAAATAAGAAAAAGAGTTTTCCCACAAGCCCTATCAGATTTCTTCTTGTATTTCTTCGGCCAGAGCTGAATCATGACATTACTAGACGAGATGAAATTTTGCTTCTGATGCAGCTGTATCCAAGCCAGATGTGTTAGCATGTACCTATAATTCTAGCTACTCAGGAGGCTGAAATAGCAGGATCCCTGAGTCTAGGAACTCAAGACCACTCTGTTGAGTGGGCAACAGAGAAAGAACTCACACCTGCCTCTTCCAAAGTAAAAGAAAGGAAAGGAAAAGAGAAAGGAAACTGGAAATGAAAGGAGTGAGGAAGGATGAATGTATGTGTACCCAAAGTCCTAAATACCTAAATAAAATTGGATTTCTAAAGGCAAGGTAGAAGGGGAATATTAATTTTAGGTAAGGAAGAAATGATTCTAGCCATAGTCTGTAATATTTTTATATAACAAAAATTACAAATGACACAAAAAGTTTATAATCTGCTACCTTTCTATCTCCAGCCCCTAAGACAAATCCTATGATAGTTTTGCCTATGAACACCTCATAATCTTCCTACCTGCATACATGGTTAGCATCACTTCTGTGTGATTCCTGACCCTTCACATTCCTTGTGTTCTTAAATATTACCTATAAAATTTTGGATGACCAGCCACCCCAGAAGGCAGCAATTTAACATCATCAGTTCATTCTTACTTGTACTTGTATGGACTGAAAGAGGCTCACTATGTTGTCTAGGCTTGAGAGTGATTCACGGAAGCCAGACTTCAATGCTGAGGAGATTTGGGTTCAAGTGTGTTCCATACGTCTCTCATGTTACCCTGGACTAGCAGGCTAACAAATCCCATTCTACTCCATGCCATGATAGAACTACAGTGGCAGGCCCATTCCTGCGGGCACAAGATAAACCTTCACTTGTTTCATCTATATCAAATCTGGTTATCCCCAGTGACAAGACCAGAGATGTCAAAAGATAAAGGAGTACCCTTTGCCTTTGCCTCTGCCTCAAGTGGAAGGAACTAAAGAGTCATAAGGATAAAAGAATGGATTCAGGGAGCAGTGTAAAATTGGAACTGGAGTGGATTGACAACTGGTGGTGAATTTATAACCCTCAGCTGAACTGAATAGGTGTGCTGCTGGGTGTGGGAGGAGCACCTGAGAATTGTTGCCAGCAGCATAAGCGGCAGAACTGGAGGAGAAAACAGGCTATTGGGAGCAGAGAGAGGCTGTTGGGAACTGACAAAGGCTGTTGGAGCTGGTAGAAGCTCTAAGGAGCTGTTGGTTCCTTTGGAGGAGCTTGTCATGCTGGCTTTCCTGATGAACTCAGCTGTTTTCATCCTCCAAAGAGCTTGGAACCTTGTTGGCACTGAGAATAGCTTTGGTTCACTTTGGGGGAGCTTTGGTTCTCATTTTGAGCATTACTTCCTGGCTCTGGAGGGGAAGATGGTGCACTGCCAGTCTCCTGGAGAAGCTTGCTGCATTGGCTTCCCTGATGGGAACTCAGCTGTCTTCTTTATTGGAGGAGCTCAGGATCTCACTGTTGCTGAGGATGGCTATGGTACTTTTCAGGGAAGCTCTGGTTCTTACTTTGCATGTCGCTTGCTGGCTCCAGTGTAGATCCTTCAGCTTGCTAGCACAGATCCTTCATCCCACTGGCTCAGACTTCCTAGATTCCAGCTCTGACCTTTGGGCCTTCCCAGTGCAGATCCATGAAACAGGCCTGCATGAGATATTATTATGGGCTCTAGGCCTCCCTTGAACTTGTGGGAGGCATTGTTATGAGTTCTAGGTCTTCAGCTGGACTCATGCAGCACATTTCCATGGGATCCAGGCCCTCAGCTAGATTCCTTGGTCTTAATGTATGAACAGATTTCCTGTACTCTTGTATTTCATCTTTGAGTGACTATTATAAATAATCTTATAAAGTATGTGTCCTGTATTATATTTTCCCTTGCAAAATAAGCTCCAAACCTCTAAAAGTCCCTTCAAATCTATACTCAGGGGACTCCAAAACCTTTGTATTTCCTCAAACTCTTCAGGATCGAGCATCTTCTTGCTTTTGTATGCCTTACCTCTTTATCTGTACTATGGTCCACACATCTTCCCATGACCATCCTTCAGGACACAGCTTCAGAGACATTTTTTTTCTTCAGGACTTCTGCTCTCAGGCTTTGATGGTGGCCTCATGCCTGCTCTGTGGTACTCTAGCATATCGTAGCATATGATGGCATTAGTAACATCATGTAGATTAATATTACTTGTTTCCTTATCTATGTCTCATGTGAGGTTATAGAGCAACCTAACTCCCTTGAAGTAAAGTTAGGGTTACATCTTCTGAGTATTCATGTCTTCAGCATTTAAAGCAGTCTTTCAGTCATAGCAGAGAATCAAATATTGCATAAGGAATAAATGGATGAAGAGTAAGTTTAAAATCTATCCTGAATTTAACAGGAAGTCAGTAAAGAATTTTAAATGTGATTGTTATGTTTGTATTTTGCATGGAAAACATCAAGATAGCAGTGAAGATTGTAGCAGAAAGGATGAAACTAGAGTAGAGAAGAACAGGAAGTGGAAGTAATCTTTATGAAATAATAAGAGACGGAACTAACGTGATATCAGTGGTGGGGATGAGAACAGAATAGATGCAAGAGATATTTAGAAAGCAAATAGAAGGCCATCTGTGGTGGGGTCTTGAGAGCAGGTATTCACCTTTGGCTGACATTTCTGGCTTGGGTCATGAGTTGGAGATAGATATCCTTCCTTCTTCCTTTCCTCCTCCTCCTCCTCTTCTTCTTCTTCTTCTTCTTTTTCCTCTTCTTCTTCTCCTCTTCCTCCTCTCTCTCCTCCTCCTCTTCCTCCTCTTCTTCTTCTCCTTTCTCTCTGTTTCTGTCTTTCTGTCTATGCTCCATTCCCCTGACCTTTTTATTTATTTTTTTTTTTTAATTTTTTTTTTTGGTTTTTCTCCGGTACCGGGAACCAAACTCACGACCTTGCGCTTGCCAGGCAGGCGCTTTTGCCGCTGAGCTAAACCCCCAGCCCCCCCTGACCTTTTTAAATTTTGATAAAAACTCTAGCCAGTAGTGTATGATGAGTTACACCACTGTTCTAACTCAGCCTAGGCAATACAGTCCTGAGCACAGTAGTGTATTGCCTAGGCTGAGTTAGAACTTGTGATCCTCCTGCCTCAGTCTTCCAGAGTGCTGGGATTTCAGTCATGTACCACCACACCTAGCTATAAATTCCTTTTTTGACATGAAGAAAGTACAAAAATGATATACATTTTGGGTTATTTTAGAATAATGAGCATGTGATGCCAGAATAATATCTGTGAAGACATAGGCCACTGGATTAATGGCAGCTTTGGTTAGAAATCAAAAATTGATATGTAGATTTGTAAATTATCATATATTTTAAGTGAAACCTTAAAGATAGTATTGTGTCCTGGAGGAGTTAGACAAGAGACAGAGAAGAAAATTAGTATATGCCAGCATTCAATCAATAAGTGGAGGAAAAGAGAGTTGTGATGGGATTGTGAAGGAGCAGTTGGACAAGGAGGTAGAAACTGGGTCTGTTCACCTGCTAGGACTGCTAAATCCCCAGCCTTGTACCTTGTGCCTGTGTCTTCACATGGCCCGTTCACCCCTGAAGCCTTGTCTTCACCTTGTAAGTCACAGATCATGTGGATTAAGCATTTACACTTACACCTTCATTTAACCTTTATTACATCTCTAAGACCCAATCTCCAAATATAGTCACCTTGGGGATTAGGGCTTTGACACAGGAATTTTGGAGGAACACAATACAATCCTTAACATGGGATATAGTAGCAACATGAAAGCAAAGAGGAGAGCGTTGGGGATATAGCTCAGCAGCATAGTGCCTTGCTTGGCAAGCATAAGGTTCTGGGTTCTATTCCCAGTACAAAAATAAAAAGAAATTAAAGAAGAAAAATAATGGAGAGACATCAGCAAACTAGAATTTAAGGTGACAGAGAAGTCAGGTATGCTATGAACTGTCAAGTGCCCGTAGGGAGTGCGAGGTGAGGACAGGGTATGAACCAAGCAAAAGAAATTTCCAATTGGAGAGTGACTGTAACTAGCTGATTAATGCATAAGAGATAAGAAAGTACCAACAGTGAAGGGCAGCTTTGATCACTCCAGAATCACCCAAAAACACTAGAATTACCAGGGCCCCTTAGGGAGGGGAAGACATTCCCTCTACCCTCTGAGAATGTAATAACTGAGTGTATAAAATGAACTGACAACAGGGAGATTAATGGAAGAAATGTACACAAATGTATTATATGCATGAGGGTGTTATAGACAGCTGAGTTAGATAGAAATATAGGCAGTCAGACAGGGCCAGACCCTCAAAGGAACTAGTGTGGAAGACAAAATACCTTGCAAATGGAAAGACTGTACTTGCTGTGGGTCGACCTCAAGACAAAAGATTAAACAAACACATCCACATACCTCCCTAGAGATGGACATCAGGGATTGATATTCTAAATAGGTAGCAATCCTCTTGAGTCACTGACCCAACCCCTTAAGGGAAAAGCTCCTGTTCTGTATTCATGCCCACTTGCTACGTGACGCACTTCCCCATTTGATCCCTTACCTGAACAATTCTTACTGTTTGACCATAGCTTTGTCCCATCTCATGCCCACCTTGTGATTTCCCATTCCTCCTCCCACCTTGGACCCACCTCACCTCATGGTTTTGCTTTATAAAATTCCCTGGAAAAGACAGGTTCCCTGGGAAACCCACTCGGCCCCCTTCTGTCCCTCTTTCCAGACAGAAGCTTTCTTTCCTTCAGTAAATATATTCTGCTCTTAACTTCCGTTGTTCCTAAGATTCATTCTTCCATTTTAGAGAACACAAACTTGTCCCAGATACCTTTCAGGTTGGGAGTTTCTTTCCTCTATATCAAGGGCACCACAGAAAAGTGAATCTCAAAGATCCAGAGGTCAGTGACTTGGGAGTTTATGTGCCCTTTTCATAGGAGCAGGAGGAAGAAGATGTGGGATATCCAGAGGAAAGTAAATGATTTGGAAAAAGACGATTGATCCTTTAGAATAATGTGTGTGTCTGGTTTCAACTTCTAGTCCGTTCTCCCATGATAAGAATTAATGTTGATGAAACTCTCAAGGGGCCCCTGGCGAGAACTGAGATTGTTTTGGAGGACCTATATGTAGGCACATAACGGCAGCTCAGAAAGTCCCCTTCTTTCATCTACTGTTCTCCTACCTTCAGCTTGAAATAATAGGTATAACAAACGGTGTATTTTGGGGTGGCGTCTCTCAAACCTCTTTTTTGGTCAGGATCAACCATTTAATCAGCTTTTTCCAGAAAGCAGTCTCTGGAGTCAGACAGGCCTAAACTCAGGCTCGGGCTCTTACTGTGACTTTAGCGAAATACTTTGTCTCTCTAATCCTCAAATTCTTGCTGCATAGGGGAAGATTAGAACATTACATGTAAGTACACGCTCTGAAATGCTAACAAAAATTATCTTTGGGTAATGGGTTAAGAATTTGGGTTGATGGGTTAAGAATTATTTTTGTAATTTCAAAAAATTATGCTTTTTCTCAAAAAGAAATTACCATTTTCTGAAAACATGGTGTAATGGCAGACTCTGTGGAGGACCCAACACAAGGGCACAGAAGAAGAGGCCAGAGATTCTCACTTGCAGCACTATTAGAGATAAGAAACACTGGCTGAGCACTTGCTATCTGTAGGGCACAGAGTGATGATCTAAGGTGAACAAAGGCTGTTCTGTGATTTTGAGGATTTCACAATTTGTAATATAAAATTTAGAAAATAAATAAACCTCTAAAACACAGTGTATGTGAGAGTGGAACACACATTTCAAAATTGGTTCAACCCTCTCAGTGGGTCCTCTCTGGGAGAGCAGTGATCCCCTGTGGCTGGAGAAATCACAGAATGTTTTGAGGGGAAGCTAGCATCAGGGGTGAGACATAAAAGTGGGTAACACTCCGGAATTCAGCCTTGTCTCATTGCTTACTAGTTTGCTTCACAGTAGAGGGAAAATTAGTCCAGAGATAAGAACAGAGTAGGCAGAATGATCAAGCCAGAGGAGTGGAATCTTCCTGTCAACTGCTTTAGCTGCCAGTAACCTCAACAGCTGCTTGTTGAAAGGGCAGCAGAGTATGATTTTCTTCCCTCATCACAACTGAGAAATGTAGGCTTCAATCAACCACACTGTGATTCAGTTCAGTTGTTTGTGTGTATGTGCAGAGTTTGTAAAACCGGGGAAAGAAAGTTGTCTAGTTGTTTAACTTTGATTCAAGTTGATTTTCATTGTTTTTTAATTTGGTACGGGCTTAAAAATTGCCTTTCTCATTTTGAAACTCTGAGTTAGGCTTTTATTTTGTTTCTATTTACACATGGCTCAAATTTCTGCTTGAATTTCTCAACTGCCTATAGGAATCTACAGAAATTGTGTAAAAACAATGTCTTTATTACGAGTATCAGACATTCCTCTGATAAAAATACCACAAGGAAGACCATACTGACAAAATTCTGTGTCAAATTGCAAAATACAGCAAATGAGTTCACAACTCTGATTTCATTTTGTTTTTTCAAACTGAGGATTAAACACAGGACCTTTACACTGAGCTATATCCCCATCCCTTTTAAATATTTTCTTTCTAAAGTTTGGAGATAGAGTCTCACTAAGTCACTAAGCTAGTTGCCTAGGCTGGGCTTGCATTTGCCATCCTCCTGCCTCAGCCTCCTAGAATGCTGAGATTACAGATGTGTGTCACTATGCCAAACTCATTATGATGGTTTCTAAAAGACTAGTCTGTACTTGACAAAGCTGAATTCAGACTCACCTCAACTTCACAGACAAGGGAGGATAAAATAAAAAATATTAAAGATAAACAAAATTAAAATAATATTAGCAGTATATAATATAAACATGTTGCGATGGAATCAAGTAGCTCAAATCCAGCTTCTAACACATAAAGCAGGTCTTTTCAATAGCTGTAGTCTTTGGAATGGATTGGGAACTTACCTCAGTGTGTTTTGTAAAGTAAGAAAGTACGTTTACACTGTCCAGAGGAACTTGAACAAACTTAGTGGGGAGAGAAGAAGAAACCCACATACTTCTCCATTCTCAGGAAAGGGAAGTCGTGGGGACATCACCCTCCACTGAAATCTAACGTGTTTATATCTTCAGTTCATAATTCCCAGAATGCTTTCTGAAGAGCTGTGAAGTAGCTACGACAGATAAATACATATAAATACTTAATATTTATTTCTTCATTTACTTAGTCAACAAATATTTATTAAGCACTGATGACACATCTGGTAATGGAAATATAATAGTAACTGAAGGAAAGATATAGCGTGCTTCCAAGAAATTTGGAGTTGAGTGGGAGATTGAAATAGAAATTAAAGAGTGATCCAAACAATTACAAAATTGCAGCTGTAGTAAGTACTAAAGAAATGCTTATGGAGCCATGGGAGTTGTAAGGAAGATGGATCTACTCAAGGAGGTCAGGGAAGCTTGCCCATCAGTAGGATATGACTCAATCAAGGAAGATCCGGTGCTGGCTGGGCAAAAAGGAAGGAAAAGGCAGAAGAAGGGAAGGCTGTGAGCAGGAGGAGCAGAAAGATAGGGTAAAGAACGCAGGCAGGCTCTCGGTGGCGGGCAAGGAGGTGAAGCCACAGGAAAGCTTACAGGAAAGGCGGGGCTTGCAGGCCTGTGCAAGGGTTTCCTTTCTCCCTTCCTTCTGCTCTCTCTTTCTTTTCCCCATAGTACTGGGGTCAGAACTGAGGGCCTTCACACTGAGCCAGCCTTTTTTGTATTTTTCATCTTGAGACAGAATCTCACTAAATTGCCCAGCCTGGGTTTGAGTTCAAAATCCTTGTACATCTCTCTCCCTTAGTGCGGGGATTACAGGTGTGTCCACTACTCCCAGGGCAAGAATTTGATGGCTAACTTTTTTTTTCTTTTTTTAATCTCACCAGCAGTGGGATGCCATCAAATAATCTGAATCAGAGAATTTGGATGCACAGCTATACATTTTAACTTAGCTCAGTTCTAGTTTGAGGAACCAAATGAAAAGGTTCAGAAAGACATGAGTGTGATTGGTTGGGAGACTTCACCTGTAATCCCAGCATTCAGGGGGCTGAGGCAGGAGGATTGCTGGGAATTTGAGGCCAACCTGGGCTACATGACTACAAAGTGAGTTCAAGGCCAGCCTGAATTATATAGCCAGACCGTATTTTAAAAAAAAGAAAAGAAAAAGAAAAGAAGGGAACCATGATAGTGGCATAGGTGGGATAATCTTTCTCTCTCACCAAAGTGGTTCCAGCTTTGGCAAGGTTGTTGATGGTCAGGGGCACGTCCAGTCCTCCTGATTTTGGTACTTTCTGCCTCCCAACAGTGATGGTGAAAGGTGACGCTTCTCTGTATGACATATCAGGGGCAGTTTTTGGTACTTGTTGGATCAAGAGTTTAAAGTTTCAAGATCAAACAAATGAACTCTTAGATCAACTGCGAAGTTTTCAAGGAGCTGGCTTTGAGCAAGGCCAATCTGCCTGTATTCCAGTGAACTGGCACCTGCCCCTAGAAATGATCTTTCCCTCAAGTAAATAAATTCACTGTAGAACAGCTGGAAGATCTGACCAAAGGGTGTACCCAGGAACTACAGCTTCCAGAGCTGGAAGTAGCTGGATCATGTAATTCATTATCCAATCAGAGCACATCTAAAAGAGAAAAGAAGTTCTGTTAATATTTAAACTATAAAATGATGTAAAGCAGGATTGCCTTGAGTGAACCCGATTGTCCCAGCAGGAAGGGAAATTTGGACGACTGCACTAGTGCTGGTGAGTCTGTGGGACATGCCACAGCGAGCTGTCTGTATCATCAAAAGCTCTAAAAGGTTCACCACCACTAGTTTATGTTCTCTTTCCACTGTTACTTCTTTTAATTTAAAGAGTATTCTCTACCTTCTTCTGCATTCTTGGACTGCAAACGCGGGCCTTTAGCTTACTCCAGAGACACTGATATCTGCCCCATGCCCTGTGGAAAGAACAATCTCCTTGAGGGTCACTCTGTGATGGCTGATTATTTGCAGTTTTCCCCAGAACCAGTAGTAAAAGGCAAGTCAAAATTCTCGCCGCCTGCCACACTTAGCGAACTGGAACCTGCATTGTAACAAGATTCCCAGCCGATCAAGATACACACCAAAGTTGGAGGAAAACCTCTGGGCTTAGACCGACACGAAGAGAAACATTTTGCAAAGTGCCTGTGTGCGCATATGCACGTAACGGAAACTAAAGTTCAGTGAAGCAACGAGCGCCGTTAGTGTATTCGGAAAAAAGTGTGCTTCCCAACTCACTATCTGGATTTCAGGGTGCACCCCTGGGTCTGCGCTTTTGAAATGTTATTCTGAAGCACCTGGGAACAGTCCAGAGAAGGCTGGGGCGGAGTGGAGCGGGCTGTCCCTGGGGTGACAGGAAAGTGCAGAAAGTTTCAGGGCTGAGGTACTGTGCGAAACGCGTGACTCGGTCACGCCGGACTCAGCGCTCGCCCCGAGGAGCTCGCGGGGTGCGCGGGCGGGCGGCCGGGCCGTGCCTGTGATTGGCGCTCTGAGGGGCACCGGGCGCAGGGAGGG